>NC_056737.1:1329510815-1329680815 GCF_019279795.1 Protopterus annectens
TATCTGTTTTTCTCAGATTCTAACTCCATGGACTTTACCTTTGTCATATTTCCTTCACCCCAGCTCTGACACACTGGTATTCACATAAGATTGTATTATTGCTCTCCATATGGCTTCTGGTGCAGAAACAGCACAATTTTAGTTACAATCCCACAGAGATGCTTCCATCTTACTTATGTACTTTGATTTGGTGTGTTCATAAAAAGAGCATTCAGCTCTTCCTTTGGAGCCTTAACAGAGGTCTGTCCAAGGGGGGGTACCAGTTTCCTCTTTTCTCCAGTTTATATCACTTCTTTGCCTTTCTAGTATCCTTAAGATCCCTTAAATACATTAAAAAAGAAACATATTTAATCACTCAAGAAATGAGCAAGGGACAGGTTTAACATAAGATCAAAAGGCACAAGTAATTTAGCCCAAGACTTCTCACGTTTCTTTACTCAGAGATCTTAGTTTCAACTATCTAATGATACATTATAAGTGCCTTATTGGTCAACCTTCTACTTCCTGTAGAAATTGTGACTGAGTGATGACATTCTGCAGGCAGGATTTATTTATTTAAAAATGTTATTGTGCTATACTTGATTTACTTGTGTTTATCATGCATATTTTAACATCTGATGGGAATGGAAGATAGAGCCCTGTGATATTTTAAATAAATATAGTACACGTTAAATAGAAACACAGTCTGACAGAAGGCAAGAAGGATATAGCCTTTCCATTGTAGCCAAATGTTCTCTATTGAGCCTGCTGACACAGGATTTTAATACTTATTAAATCTAGCAAACCTTTATATTCGAATATTATCCTATTTTTGTGAGACAAACTAAACCATACCAATCTATATCACGTCATTATCAAGTGGCTATACTATTCATTCAGCACTGTGTTCTCAGGCCAGCAAGGGGAGGGGGATATTAATGTGTCACTTCCCTTGATTGGGGGGATCTAAACCAATGGCAGGTCTGGTGAAGAGTAATAGTACTACAGCAGACCTATGTAAAATACATGTATGTTAGAGTATGTACATCTGCCACGAACAGATCCCAGGAGCTGACACACACCTAACAAGCCATTCCATGCTCAGCTGTGGTAGGCCACAACCAACAAGATTTCACAACCTATTACAAGCACTGAAATCTCTTCCTGGTCTAAATCATAGCCATGTTGGAGTACTAAACATCACTGACTTAAATGATACAATTAAACAAAGTAAGTCTATTACGCAGTCAGTCTCTAAACGTTTGTATAACCTCCCATTTAGCATAAGAATAGTGAGCAATATCTCACAGCTTAAAAGGAATCCTAATAACTCAACTGGAAATCTGAATTCAACATTAAGGAGTCTGTGTTTCTTGGACTTCCAAGATGGCCACACACTGATCAATAGCTTAGCTTCAGCTCTCCTGGTGTGAAAAAGAAATTGAGAGATACCAGTTTTAGTAAAACTCATTTACTGGCTAGTAAGTACAGTCCCTAGATGCCAACAAAGAAGAAACTTAGGGAGCCTGAAAGAAAATCAACTAGAAAAGATGAAGAGAAAACACTAACTGGGAAGAATACTGAAGCTATGCGAATCGCTGAAATGGACAGACCCATTCACAAACCAGCCACAGTCCAGAAGTAATCCAAAGGAAAACCAAGTATTCCAGCTATAAAATGTTCCACTGTTGTAAAATGAAAAGCGCAATCCAGTTGTAAAAACCTACTACACTTTATTTCTGTTAAGCGCTTTTCGTCTCGCTTATAACGAGACTTATTCAGACCACATACAGTTACATCACACTGTGGTATAAAACCTGTTCCACTCTCAACTTCCCTTCATTTAATTACACAAGTAAACAGTGCTGCTTGATTAGTAATTGATAAATGATACATCAGTTAAGTTAGTGCTTCACTGTTACTTAGATTTCAATAAATGAAGCTCCTAAATAATGTGCTGTGTGTGTTGCTTACATTAAAAATATGTAGGCTCTTGCTGAAATACATGTACTTGCATCGTACAGTAATTAAATCAATTTTATAAGTTTGTGTCAAATGTTATGAATTTATATTTATATTTAAAATAAATACTTGTTTAAAATACATAGTTGAAAAACATAGTTAAAAAATTATTATGAATTTATATTTAGAATAAATACTTGTTTAAAATGCATATTTAAGAATATCAAGATTGACAGACATTGAGAATATCAAGATTGACAGCAGATGACTCTACCTTCGCTAGTGAGTTAGACCAATTGGAACAAAGATTTTTGGATAGGGTTTACAATAAGAGAGAAGTTGGAACAGCAACAGCATATGCATCTGGATTAAGAACCCATGAAGTTAAACCAAACTTTTCTGCACCATCTCAGTCTTATAAGCAAAGAACAGCTAGGAATAATGGACTGAGGATAACTGTGACTTATGCCAGTAACATCAGGCTTTTGCAGGATATTTATTCCAGGCATTGGGATATACTCATTTCCAATGAGAGAGTGGGTACGATAATAGGGGAGGTCCCTAGATATACATACAAGAATAAAAGGTCACTTAAGAAGATGTTGTGCTTTCCCAAGTATGATTCAGGTGTTGATGTACAGGCACCCATAGGCGCACATCCTTGTCAAGCATGTAATTATTGCCACTTGATTGATAGTGGAGCCAGTTTTGAACACCCAGACACAGGGAGAAAGATGTGTT
This sequence comes from Protopterus annectens, assembly GCF_019279795.1. Classification (NCBI taxonomy): domain Eukaryota; kingdom Metazoa; phylum Chordata; order Ceratodontiformes; family Protopteridae; genus Protopterus; species Protopterus annectens. The sequence goes on from NC_056737.1 coordinate 1,329,513,498, forward strand.
TTAAAGCCAGTGCAAATTGCAATACAATGAGCCTTGTTTATTTAGCTTACTGTATACTGTCACTCTTTTTATATTGGAATGACCACACGCAGGCTGTGGGATAGGATGAGGGAGCACATGTATGATATCTCTAGGAAAGCTGAGACCAATGCTCTATCCAAACATGTTATGATGTTAGGCTCCTTGCATACCTTTAAGTTTATGGTCATAGAAGTTGTTAGAGTGGGCAATAGGGGGGGCTCCAAAAGGAACAAGGTAGAGAGTAAAGGACTTGACTGGATAATGAGGATGAGGGTTAATATGGGGAAGGGTCTAAATGATAAGATGTCCATTAGACCCATCCTGGTTAATAGACCTTTAGCTAGGTAGGATATTTTGTTATATTTATTTATACATATATTAGTGTTCTTAATGGTATTGAAGTACTGTTTTTTAATATGTTCTATGTCTTTAAACAACTTTTAATTAGCTCTGATCTATGATTGGTTGTTATTCATTTAAAAGTATTACAGTTATGCATTTTGTTTGTCTGATGAAGCGGCTTTGGCTGTGAAAGCGCTCACCTACTTGTTTTGGAATAAATACTTTTGAATTGTAATGCTGTGTTCTGTTGCCTCCTTTGCTTTTATTCTTTGTATAGTTAAGAATACATACTTAAAATATTTCACTTCTACTAAGTTTATTACTTAAAACATACCTTAATACACGAATAAATCACCTCTACCAAAACTGTTACAACTATTTGCTTGAAGCATGCAGTATTTAAATAAATTTAAGTATCTAACAATTATTGGGAACTACTGTGGAAGTGGTAAATAAAAGACAGAGGGGGTGTTACCGACCCATTTTGGGGGTGGAGGACATGCTCCAATCAATTTCATCAGAAAGTCATGGTAATGCAAGAGACCCAATAGGCCCGTCTGACTTTATTATTCCATACAGCATGGACGGGTATTCTATAATGAACATCATAGGTAAGAATTGGGACAGGAAACTTAGGGAGAGGGTGTATGAACACCTTTATGGTATTAGGAAGTGTAAACTAGAAAATGCCTTAGCCAGACATATAGGTGAATACCCAAACCACTCATTTGGTTTTCGAGCAATAGACAGTGTTGCAGAAGACGGGAGAGGCAGACCGATTGCTTTACTCTTGGAAAAATTAGAATTGTCCTGGCAACTAAGAACTCGTGCCTGCCATGCTCCTGGTTTGAATGAAATTTATTCAATAGCTTGTATATTGAAATTGAAGAGCCTTTCAAGATAATTTATTCATGAAGTCAGAAATCTAAACATGCATTCTAGAGGGTACATAGAAAGTTTTGTAGAATACATTTCCCTTCCCTTCTTTTTTCTCTTCCCCCTCCCTTTCTCTACACCCCCCCCTTCCCTTGCCTTTCCTCAGCCCAGCTTATTCATTTATCATTTCTGAATGCACATTATCAGACAATTTAGAAATAGCACTGTTTGTTTTATAAACTTCAGGAAATGTACTTCAGACAGGTTTGTTACATAAGATTTGTTAGATACTTAAATGTATTTAAATACTGCATGCTCCAAGCAAATAGTTTTAACAGTTTTGGTAGAGGTGTTTTATGTATTAATGTCTTGATTTATTTATGTATTAAGGTATGTTTTAAGTAATAGACTTAGGAGAAGTGAAACATTTTAAGTATGTATTCTTAACTATGCATTTTAAACACGTATTTATTCTAAATATGAATTCATAATTTTTTATGTATTTTAAACAAGTATTTATTTTAAATATAAATATAAATTCATAACATTTGACACAAACTTATAAAATTGATTTAATTACCGTACGATGCAAGTACATGCATTTCAGCAAGAGCCTACATATATTTTTAATGTAAGCAACACACACAACACATTATTTAGGAGCTTCATTTATTGAAATCTAAGTAACAGTGAAGCACTAACTTAATTGATGTATCATTTATCAATTACTAATCAAGCAGCATAGTTTACTTGTGTAATTAATTGAAGGGAAGTTGAGAGTGGAACAGGTTTTATACCACAGTGTGATGTAACTGTATGTGGTCTGAAGAAGTCTCGCTATAAGCGAGATGAAAAACGCTTAACAGAAATAAGGTGTAGTAGGTTTTTACAGCTGGATTGTGCTTTTCATTTTACAACAGTGGAACATTTTATAGCTGGAATACTTGGTTTTCCTTTGGATTACTTCTGGACTGTGCCTGGTTTCTGAAGGGGTCTGTTTGTTTTTGAGATTCTCATGTATTTACTTGTTGCCGTCTTTACTAAGAATACTGAAGCTGTTCAGCAAAACGGAGTTCAAGGTCCAGTTTTGGCAGAAGAGATGACTTCCAGTAATTTAGACAAAAAAATACATCAAATATGCTCAGAGATGATTAAATTAAATAAAAAATGAAGAAGTATATAAATTTAAATAACAAAAGGCTGGAAAAAAATAGAAGTTTTAAACAGCTATTCAGACGACGTAATAAAACTGCAAAAATCAGAGGTCACAATGAAGAAAAGACTGGCTGAGTATGAAACAGCTGAAGAAGGGATGTTTCAAAAATGGAAGAATTAGAGGACAGAGAGAAAACCTGAGATTTCCTGCTGTACCAAATAAACTGGAAGAAACAGACTGTATTAATTTTATGAAAGTGCCAATAAGCAACTGGACTGGCATTCCACAGTAGGATTTGTTAATTGAAAGGGTACATTGTATGCATGCTCTAAACATGGCCATGAGAAAGCAGCCAAGACCTATATTAGCAAAGATGAAATCCTACCAGAAGAAAGTATTGATCTTAACAAAACTGTGCATAAGGGCAAAGTATTAAAAACCGGAGACAATTGAGTATTTGCAGAAAAAGATTATTCACTGTACACCAGGGAGAAGGGGTCTGCGTTTCTTGAAGATGACTAACCAAGAACACATGAAAGCTTGAATGCCTGAGCTTATAAACAGAGAGGAAAATAAGTTTATAGAATGTATACAGGAAATGTACCCATTAACCTCGGGACATCAGGGCTGTATCCAAAACAATTAAGACTGTATTACATTTACTGTTTTAATAACTAAATATCTGTGGTATAACACTGTTTATTTTTGTTAGTTTATAAGAATATGAATCTTGTCTGTATACAATTGCACTGTTTTTTTTTTCTTTATATCATTAGCAGCAATCTGTTTCAAGTTACAGTACATCATTTTATTAAAGCATTTATGTAGTATATTCCCTGTCATTTTTCAAATGTCACTATCTGCCTTCTATTCCTGGTGCTTTTATCCTTTTTAGAGTGTTTTTTTATGCTACACTAGTTTGTCTAAGAAATCTGGAAACCTAGTGGCATCTAGCATGCAATTTCTCTTTTATTGCTTCTCTCCTCACCACAGCATTTCCTCAGCAATCAATTTTACTTGTTTTTCATTAACTTGTGACTGTGCTATATTCTCTCTCTCTCTCTCTCTCTCTCTCTCATTTACTGCTGTTGAAAACATACAAGACCCCTCAAACAGTCTCATCAGAGCAAAATACCTTGTCAGAATCGGCATGTTATATGCAAGGGAGATATCTAGCAATTCTGATTACTTTCTATGACCTCTTTTGATGCTTTGAGAATTCTGGTCATAGTAAATCCTATGTCTGTCCTGAATCTATAATAAATACAACTTCTCTTACCCTGCATTTGTTTTGGGAATTCCAGCGAGAAGAGGGTACATCAGTTTTAAATATGTTAGCAGTAAATCTTGACTGAAAAGTGCTTAACCATTTCATGATTTCTACATTTCCCATGCATAATCTCTTTCTCCTCTTGAATATCCATTCTCAGTTGTTGCCATAATTCGCAAAAAAAAAAAATCCTTTTACTTTCCAGTTCCCTGTCACCAAACTTACACCGTGTCACACAATAACGTGTTGTATCAGAACTACACAAAGCAAAGCAAGGTATTGCGAAGAAATAATTAGAGGGGGAAAGGTAATAGAATGAGAAAAGGCCCAGATGACATTTGAACTGTAGGCTAGAGCCTGCCTTCCCTATTAAGGCTTGATACCAGAGTATAAGCAAAGAGAATGGAATAGGGGAATCCTAAATGAAAGACCTGCTCTGATTGAGTTTTTAGTAGAATCTAGAGCAGAAGATGTTGTTAAAAAAGAAATAATTGCTAGGGCATATAAAATATCATCAGAGGAGCAGTTCACAAAGAAACAATGGGAGGACATATGCAACAAAGTTCAGAAGATTTAGGACTTTTGCTTGAAAGTATTTGCATAGGTACTTTTATACCTCAAGCAGACTCGAAAGAATTTTTCCTCAGGTAGATGGCAAATGTTGGAGGTGTGATGGGGAAGAAAGAGATGCCTGGCAGCATATGTTTTAAGAGTGTAATGAGCTGGCAGACTTTAAAAATTCCCTACAGAGTACTCTGTCAGGAAATCTGGGTGAACAAATGAGTGTAACTAAGGAAATTATTTTTTTGAGCTGGGATACAATATCTAAACCAGCGAGACATATTAAGGCCTTGTTCAGTTTAATTCTGGTGGTGGCCAAAAAAGTGGTTACTAAAAATGGAAATCAAAAGTCTAAAATAACGTAACTGAAGAAGTGAATATTGTAACAGAGAGAAAGGAACATGAAGTTGGATCTTTAGAAAATAGTAGGGGCAAATTACACAGAAAAAATGGAAATTGTAGGAACAAAACATGCAGAAAAATGTTTTGGAGTAGGAATGAGGTTTAAGAAAAGATGTTACTGAATAATTTATGGATTCATTATATTGTGTAGAAGAACATATGTGATGTATAATGTTTGTAAATGTACTTCTTAATATGGTATCTTTAGTTTTATATAAATGTATGTTTGTTTATGTCACAAGTGACAATTCAGTAAACTTGTTTTTTTAAAAGAGAACTACATAAAGCAAAACTGGAAACAACTACAGTTTTTTGATTCTCAGCTTGCTCCCATTACTGTTTCCATGATCTAGATGTCTTGACATCATCTGTAGTAGAGAACATTTGTATTACTTTAATGAGACCAAATGTGATGTATTGTACATTTTATCATTTTCTGTCTTTAAATAATTTTCACTTTGTTTTTTCAACCCTTCCCTGTCCATTGACACTTTGACTATTTTTCCTTTGACTTCAAGATCATACTTAATAATCTAGCCTCTACCATAAATTGGGGGCTCTCATCTGCGAAACAAGCGACCTTGTTTTGAGTAATGAGCTGGGTGCCAGGAAGAGGAAACTGATCTGCTAGAAACTACCTTCATTCTCATGGTGGAGGTGCTTGGGTTTTTGCATGCCTGGCAAAACCCTTAAGGTAACCAGGCATGCTTAATCTTCAGAATAGCATTGAGGAGGGTAATGATGCAGATAGTTACCTGTGCAGAGAGTTACCTGTGCAGATAGTTACATGAGTTGTGCAGTGTGGACGTGTAGGAGACAAACATGTAGGCAAAGGGTAATAAAATGGCATTCCTCACCAGCAATGGAGCAGTGTCTCGAATTCACCCATTTTAGTTATGACTCCCAGGAATGGATTAAACACTGAAACAATGACTGAATTAATAAACAGTTGGTGGAGATGTATAGCACCTTAAGTCAATAAGTTTTTCTGAAACAAATACTATTTTATAAGTGTGGATTCTTTCCTTCCTACAGATTGTTACCTGATTTTGTCTGTTGCATCCATTGTACATTTCTACTGTACTTTCTTCTGTATTATCTCATCCGTCAGCCTGCTCTTAATCTAGTCTACCACTTGGGGACTTGTCTTTCTCTTTCCTTAGCTTCTATAGACAGCGTCTCTGCCAAATTTCTAACATTAAATTTAAGGGAGATCTAGGTATCCCTTTCACAGGTCCCCTAATAAGTACCAGTACCACTGCCTTCATCCTACACACCCCTGTAGTTTTCGGCTCCATCATGCATCTGTCGAATCCCCTATTACTGTCTGCCTCATTAACAGTATTCTATTGTTTAAAACTAGTAAACAAGGGTTTGGAGATTTCCTTTGTCATGCAAAACCTTGTGTAACTGATCAGTGTGTACAAAGCAATTAAAGGCAACTTTCTTTCATCACATTTTAAGTGTGATCCTTTTGCCTTCACTGCACTTATTTTTAAAACAATAAATAAACAAACACCTGTAAATTCTGAATGTTGACTGCAGTGATGATGGAGTGTAGCAGTGTCACTGAAAGTAGACAGAGAGAAACTGAGTGACCAAATGAGAGAGAAAGAGTAATTATAATATAATCACAGACAGAAGTCGTGGTGGTACAGTGGTAGCATTGTTACCTCACAGCAAGAGGTTCTCACGTTCAATTCTTGGCATGGCTTGGGAGTGCCTTCTGTGTGGAGTCTGCATGTCCTCCCTGTGGTTGGGTAGCGTTCGAAAGACATGCGTGCGTAAATGGGCGTGCCTTCGTTGAAGGTTGGATGTCGAGCTGGCACCTCGGCATTTCATAAAAATCTACTGCTAATTATTAGCGGACCAGAGTTCCGCTGTGGCAACCCCTTACCGGGAAAAAGCCGAAAGACAAACAACAACATTCACCATAAAGAATCATACTATAAAACAAATTAAACTTGCTTGGTTACTAGAGTGTTCCTTTTTTAATACTGCCAAATTAAGCTAAGTTGCATGATTTTTTAACAAACAATGACACTACTCCAGCAGAGTACCTCAGTGAGGGGACATTAAGGCTAGTTGTACAGAATAATACTGAGAAAAAAGTAAGGAAACGCATGACAGGACGCACAAAAATGTCTCATAAATGTTTAGTAGATTCAGTGAAATGTCCTACCGTTAGAAATGCTAGATACATAAGCAGTGTTGTTTGTTTTAAAGAATACAAAGAAGAATGCAAATTAAAATGTGGTTTAGGAAAAAGAGGAAGGTGTGCACTATTCAAGTTACCGTCCTACAGAATCAGAATAGACAGGAAATGTGGATGCAGTCTTCATAGCTGGGAGCCACTTCTTCAAAAATGCCAATTTGTCAAACTGCCTCTCATTTCTCAAACTGGTGCAACACAAGAAAATACTTATTTTAATAAGAACGTCTGGGGGTGAGCCCATGCATAGTGCGTTGTGAGCACAGCTACCCTCTCCCCTCACAAGAAAAAACCTCCAGGGTCTGAGATGGACTTTTGATGAGTTTTTCCCCTTAAAGAGACATCTGCAAACCAGAAGCATCATGGGATCAGTGACCTTTTGCTGCCTTCAAATGGTGCTTCTCTATGTAATGTTGTCCTGTGTACCTGTTCTTGGCACTTACATGACATTTCTGGTAGAGCATCATAATAATCCAGGTCATTTATTGACCATATAGACTAAAGCCACAGTACACCAGAAAAGTAAATGTTATTCATATGTTCCTTTGTACATTGTTACTTGTTCACTGGGCTTGGCATTTCCATACATTGTATATTTTTCTTTCTGAATAAATTGACAAAAATCACAAGTAACTTCCTGTCTGTTTTACTCTTTATAAAATCGGCCTTAGGTTGTTAAAAAGTACTAGAAAGTTATAGAGAAAAAACATGTATTTACTTAGTACTCCTGCATAGGTAACAAGCAACTAGAGAAGAATATAATGCAGAAAATAACCAAACAGTGTGTGGGCAAATTCAACAAACACAGCTTTGCTTATTCCTCAAAACTGATCCATGTTCTACCATAGTCTCAAAGATCCAAATGCTGCTTAAACTCCCATATATGTCCAATGCACAGGTACCATCCTTCCACTCTGAACTTTACTGTTACCACAGGGTTTTGTTTCTGCTGGTGCAAAGTAGCCGAAGATGCATCTGCATAAACTCACATGTTGGACAATATGCCTGTATAGTTCAAAGGATAAACAGATGAACAAATATTGTAGCAGATTGTATTTTAACAATGCAAAGAATTATGCAGTTAAAAATTTAGAATGGTATCCTGCTGTGCAAATACAAAAATCCATGAGTTATGTTAATTGGTTTTGACTGGCAGGTGGTTTTGAAAAGTAACAACTTGCATGTAGAAATGGAAAGCGGCAGATTTCTGCCTGAGCATTTACTCCTTGAACAATGCGGGATAAGTCCATATCAGAAAATAATGCAGTATATGATGCAAGGTTTGGAAAGTCCATCTCCTGTCAGATTTTAAAAACTATCCATATCACATTAATGAGATACTGTAAAAGAGGTCAGTTTTATAGTAAAATATCACATTAATAAGATGCCATTAACAAGGTAACAGTTTTATTGTAAAAAGTTCACAAAATGTTAAGGTTGCAATGGTGTGTTCATATATTGGAATGGTATTTAGTTATTTATTTAATTTATTTATTTTGCTCTGAGTCTCCTCTTCCTATTGAGTTTACCCTCTGAGACACTCTGCTGGTCTATTCATTCCCCCCCTCGATAATAAGTCTATGGCTCATTACCTGCTTGGGGTGAGAGCTGAGTGCTACAGGAGTTCAGCTGTCTTGACTGAGAAGAACAGGGTTTTTCTTTAGGCCATAACTCCCATGTACAGGCTTAATTTCTGGTGTCATTCAAAGGGGATCCAGTGCCTGTCTGCCTGGGATGACATGCTCGACAAGCCACGCTGCTTCGCAAGGGACGGATTGCACCTGTCACCCCTGGGATTCCGGATATTGGCTAAGGCTCTTGCCACCCCCATAGTGCCTTTTTTAGGCAAGGCTCAAATTCTAAACCTACCACCCTAGAAAACAAAAACGTGAAGAAACTAAGGGTAATGCTGCTCAATGCCAGAAGTCTAAATCTCAAAATGCACGCACTCGAGGCCCTTCTCAGAATGGAGAACATCGATGTCTGTGCTGTGACTGAAACCTGGTTCAAGGCTCCTGAGAGCACCCCGGCACTATCAGGTTTCATCTCATATCATGCGTTCTGGCCCCAAAACCCGGACCACACCACAAAAGGAGGGGGTGTATCCATATTCATCAAGGATACCCACACCTCCAGGTTGGTGGCTACGCGCGAAGCATCGGAAACCATCCAGGTGCAGTTAACCATAGGCAAAACTGCTCTACAATTTGTAGCATGCTACAGGCCACCCTCTCAAACTCAGGAAACCCACACAGCCTTCCTGAAGACACTGGAGGGTATAAATGTATCACCAAACACCATCATATTGGGTGACTTCAACTACCCGAATATAGACTGGGAACATTACTCAAGCCCAAACTTTCTAGCCCAAAGGTTCCTGGAGTTCATAAATTCAAATGCCATGGAACAACTAGTCACTGTCCCCACAAGAGTAGAAAATATACTAGATCTTATCATCACGAACATGGGGACAAAATGCTCCACACCGGAAGTATATCCCTCATTGGTGAGATCAGATCATAAACTAATCTCACTAGAAATCCACATCCCGCCCCCACCCCAAACAAAAAAGACCACAGTGAAGAACTTCTCTAAAGCAAACTTCACACTACTCAAGACAGGTGTGGTATCCTTCAAGGCCCCCGAGCCAATGGAAACCACAACCCAAGCTGCGGAAGCCCTTACAAATGCCTTCTATGAACACCTTCAGGACTGCATGGATCAGGCAATCCCAAATAAAACCAAGACTCTTTCCACCAAGGGCAAACGTCCAGTCTGGTGGACCCCAGCCATAAACAAACTTTACAATAAGAGGAGAAAGCTATTACATGATAGAGCAAAATCCCAAAAAGGGAAGGCATCTTTGATCAGCACTAGCAAGAAACTACGATCCCTCATAAAATCATCCAAGGCCAACTTTGAGAGACAAATTGCCATAGATTCAAAAGACAATCATAAGGCCTTCTTCAGCTATGTCAGAAACCTGGGTGGAAACTCCCAGATATGCTCATAATTAGTCCAAAATGATACAAAAATCACTGAACCCACAGACATTGCCAACATACTGGCAGACAGGTTCAGCGCAAACTTCACCCCCCTCTCCCTCCCAAAAGGAGAGATAACTATCCCAACTGAGAGTAGCCTCCCAGACATCTCAAATGCGCAGGTGAAAGCTGCTCTCTCTAAAGCTAAAAACACAGCATCAATGGGACCGGATGGGGTCCCCGGCTGTGTGCTACATGAACTCAATGAAGAACTAAACCCGCACATAAGGCAGCTGTTTAATCTTAGCCTCACCACAGGATATGTGCCCAAGGAGTGGCGTACGGCAACTGTGGTCCCACTCCACAAAGGCGGTGCCTCTATGGACCCTGGTAATTACCGCCCCATAAGCTTAACAAACTTGGTCTGCAAAGCTATGGAGAGAATCATAATGGAACTCATAAACAAGGACATAGGGGACTTGCAGACCTTGGACCCAACCCAGTTTGGCTTTGTCAAGGGCAGATCTTGCCTTTTGAACTTGGTCGACTTCTTCGAAACAGTCACCAAGGCCATTGATGAGGGAAAGGCAGTCCATACAGCCTACCTTGACCTTGCAAAAGCTTTCGACACAATACCCCACTTGGGTATTATAGAGAAACTTACCAGCTTAAATGTAAACCCATATGTCACAAGATGGGTTGCAAACTGGCTAAAGGACAGAACCCACAGGGTTAGAGTTGCTGGAGCCATGTCAGACTCCAAGCCGGTTACAAGTGGAGTCCCACAGGGCTCAGTCCTTGCCCCCTATTGTTCGGCATCTACTTCTCAGAAGTACAGGCAAACATAGGAGGACTATGGCTGACAAAGTTTGCGGATGACTGCAAACTGGGTGCCATAGTGGATAGTACATCGGACACAGACATCCTTCAGAGGGTCTCACGGAAACTGATAGCTGGTGCCAGAGCCATGGCCTGAAGTTAAACGCAAAAAAGTGTATAGTCATACCCTTCGGGAAAAACAAGGTAACCCCAAGCTACCATATAGGTGGCAACCCACTAAGCACAGAAGAGGTTATCAGGGACCTGGGGACCCAGGTTGACAGTGGCCTCTCGTTTGACGCTCACGTTGCTAAAGTGGTTCGAAAGACCTTCTACATTGCCCACCTGATCATGAAGGGATTCACATCCAGATCAAGTGAGGTCATTGTTCCCTGTACTCTTCACTTATCAGACCAATGATCGAGTACAATGCCCCATTCGGGATGTATCTCACCCGACACCTGCAGCAATTGGAGAGACCCCAAAAGTTCCTCACCAAAAGGATAAAGGGACTCCAAAACCTGTCATATGCTGCCAGACTGAAGAAACTCCAACTCTATTCAGTTGCATACCGTCTGCTCAGAGGTGACCTGTGCCTGACATACAAGGCCATGACCAACCCGAATTAATGGACATGCTCCACCTCAAAAATCCAAATCCACCAAAACCACTAGAGCAAGAGACTTAAACCTTAGCATGGATATAAATAGGACGTGCTGGAGGGATAGATTTATCACCCAGAGACTCCCCATGCTGTGGAATAAAATCCCGCTCCATGTGAGGCAGAGCACCTCGCTGGCTCTGTTCAAGAGAAATCTTGACCGGTGGATGGGAGATCGTAGGTTTACCCCGGGAATCATCTCTGTGTCACTACTGGACAGAGGCACAACAAACTAATGGGCACAGTATTTCTAACATAAGGGGCGGCGTAAGCCACATAACTTTGGGCTAGGCTTATAAATGCCCTAGGGCAGTTAGCCTAGTATAAACCTATGAACCTATGATCAGTGGTTGGTATGCTACAGGCCTTTGCATTGCACTGCCACACCTCCTTATGATGTCATAATTTGGCCTTGCCCCTAGAAGACAACACCTTTATGTCATCCTCAGCCTATAGCATAGAATTTGCCACTGACATCCCATTGACTGTACTTCCCTCATCTCAGGGGTGAGTCCTAAGTGTCATTCCTGTCTAGACCACACCCTTCCAGCAGCTGCCCAAGCCTTTATTTAAACTTGGGTCACATTAGTTATACTCATGATTTTATTTCTCTGTATCAACAGAGCTTACTTATTTTTCATTGCTGCATAGAAATGTAGGCAGTTCTGAAAAAAACAGTTTAATAAATACAAAAACATTCTTGGGCTGTGAGAAATTATGCATATTGTACACTGTGAAGAAATAACCGACATTTATAATTGACTAACAATAATTTATGGATTCCACTTAAATTTCACAGTGGGCAAATCAGAGAGCTTCCTACCTGTTTCATGTTTGCTTAATTGACAATTTTGTTTCCACAATTAAATCTGCCTTTACTTCTATATTTCTGTCCATATCAACATCACCCTCAGAGTTTTACATTTTTATTTAACATTAACATGGTCAGACTATAGGGTTCGGTTGTAATAATTAATTATTTTGCTAGTTTTCTTGACACTACATCAAGAAATGCCACATTAAAAACTGACTACTACTCCCATTGCTAAGCCTACAATCCCTGAGTTTTTTGTTTAGTCATTTGTAAAAACACTTGTTATGGAGAATTAGAAGCTTTGCAATTAATAATTGCACAAATGCAGATCTATACATAAGGCAGTTACGCACTGAAGACATTTTTCAATTTTATCTTCATAATGCATTCGGGTTGTATGATACACCCAACATCTAGGTATTAAATGACAGAAAAACGAGGGAAATTTCACTTAGCTTATGTTTCACCTCATTCTGTGATACTCAGACTGCATCTATGCTTTCATTGGCATCAGCATGGCGGAAAATATCAGTTTTAACAACTGTTCTGCTACAAATAAGGTTTTGGGTACATGGTTGTTCACACTACACATCCATCCATAATCCCTTTCTCACATTTTTTGCACATGGGATCACAGTGTCACTTTAACAATGACAATAATTAAGAGCCAATGTTAACACAGCCAAGTGGCTACATCAGCTCTGGAAATCTGGCTTTGGGTACATTGTTGCATTTCAGCTCTGATAATCTCTGTTAGAATGCAGTGTACAGTACAGTACAGTGTAAATGTTCACCACTGTGTATACCTATGCAAGCTATGTACATTCTCTGTTTCTAAATGATGTTTACATAAGCTATTATAAAGCTTCTTCTCATGTAAGTTAACTTACCTATATTTTGCATTTCTTCAGATATCATATAACTGTATTTTATGCACATGTCAAAACTGGTGTTAAACGTGGAGCTATTTTTCCCTGGATCAACACTGAAAAAGGGTTTTATCCCAGTCAGACTTTCCTGGTAAACAAAGATGAATAAATAAACAGATAAATAAATGAATAAACTAACACCAATTATGTAGTATCAGTTATTTAAATCTAAACAATATTCAGATATTCCATTTCCATTATAACACCTTGTCTTCAGCATCATGCAATAGTTATTTCTTAGTTGATATTGTGAGTGTTTGTGTGTGCGCGCGTGTGTGTGTCTGTAGATATATACAGCTCTTTGTTTCAAATTATATCTTGGAATTAAAGGTGCTGGCATTCATAAATTGTAAACTATTTAAAAGAAGACCACTTTGAGACTAAACAGTAAAAGCAGTGCATTCAACAGTCAGCTCATCTAGACTGCGAATGACACCTGCATTTGGTGACGCTGCACTTTAAAACGAACTTTCTACTCTATGCTGTATTGTGTGCACAAAACCTATGGTGAGAATATGCTGTTGGTGTACATGCACAAATACAACAATCATTCAACAAATGTGCAATAACAATATGCAGTGTCATGCAGTTCTTTTCTTGCAACTCATCTCATGCACTTCTTTTTATTTGTTTGCCTGTCTGTTACAAAGGTAAATGGGATGACAGTTGAGACACAGACACTTCCCAGACAAATGCTTAGTTAGCAATTCAGTTTCTTCTAAATGTCCTACTGACCTACAGAGAAAGGTTCATCTATTTTATTCACAACTATAACACCTTTTCTTTATACTTCTCATTTACACCCATAACTCCTTATGGCATCCAGAAATGTTTGGGGTCTGAATTCATTTACTAACTGACTTATTAACTAACAATAGGCAATATTAGAAAGTGCAAGGAACTGTTAACAAAATGACAGCAAGACTGTTAATCTAGGATGTCCCGCAATAAAGAAATTAATCATTGTTCATCACTTCTTATTCATATTTTCATATTTATGTTCATATTTTCATAGCTGCAACCCTACATGTTACTGAGAACTATGGTGTAATATGCCATGGTGGGAGACAAGGAAATTAATTATCAATGTCCATTTGTATTACACTATACCTGATACACTGCTAGTTGTTTGTTGCTAATAAACAAATATTTCCATATACATTTAATACGTCAAAAAACAAGTGACTTACAAACTGTTGCATGACATCAGATGAAACCTTGGCTGTTGTTGATAGAACATTCTTTCAAATTTGCACTGTAAGTTTAAAATCTTGAGAAATATTCAATGTTATTTATACTGCTAATTATACAATTAAGCATATGCTTTCATATTGCTGTAATTATTTTGATAAACCTGCACTCATAGAAGTGTTCCTTGTTGTCATGTGAAAACTTACATCTGGTTAACAAAAATATTCTAATAATATATGTCTAGGTAATGCAGTTTCCAATATATGACAAATTGTTTGTGAAAGTTTAGTGAAAGTATAATTTAGGATTTGTATGAATTATAATATAGTATTTATAAAATAACTATGAATGCACTTATAATTATCATTGCAAAGAATATTTCTTACACATTGATACTTGTACAGTTTTAATAGCTTTTATTGTTCACAAAATATTTGCTTTTATTTATCTTACCCTTTTTTAAGTTTATTTTTCAGAAAATACTCTATAATGCAAGGCATGTGTAGGCTGTTAGAAGTGCTACATTCCACAGCACTATGACTAAGGAATGCATTTTTGTTATGAAACACATGACTAGTTTTGTTCAAAATACAAGCAACCAATAAACTCCACTGATTATCTCACTGTCATGCATCAGATCAATTCGTTAAGGTACATCACTCAAATATGCTCTGAACTTGAACTCAGATATTAAGATACCACAAATTCACTGCTGGGGTGGCACCCACGTCCCTCCTGGACAGAGGAAGTTGGCATTAATTACCATAGACCCTTACTTCTGTGAACTTCACTGACCTAAGCACTGACAACTGGGGCAACCCAGGATAAATATGGATAGGCTTGCAAGGGCTCCAGAACCATTACCCAAGTAACCTTCTATGAACCTGTGAAATAGCCAACATCCTAGGAGATAATCACGTTACACTAACAGTCACTCATTTTCCCATCCACTAACTATCCCCCATATTACCATGCAGCAGGTTATTTGGGATCTGTCCAAAACTATAAATAGCACTTCCATGGACCCTGCATTGCCCACTTCTTAAATATAGCCTGGGTGAGTTTCATCTTAACCTTTTCCATCCTAGTCTCTACACAGATTGCATACCTGATTTTGGAGAAATGTCACCATGCTCCCATTACAGCCTTACAAGACTATCTGCAAATATATAGAGCTGAGTATATTTTTCTGTATTACTCTGTATTATAGAGCTAAATTGTTGCTTAGATATCTGTTGTCTTAGTGTTCTGCAAATATACAGAGATCAGTATATATTTTTTGGTTTTATAATTTGCACTCTGATTCCTCACATCTCTGTTGAAACTTTCTCCCCCCCCCCCTCATTTTGGCTTCTATTGCTTGTGTGTTATTAACTCAAGGTTCCCTTAATTTGAACTGTTAATAGCAGCAGTCTGCATTTAAAGTGGAACAGCCTTACAAGACTATCTGCAAATATATAGAGCTGAGTATATTTTTCTGTATTATTCTGTATTATAGAGCTAAAGTGTTGCTTAGATATCTGTTGTCTTAGTGTTCTGCAAATATACAGAGATCAGTATATATTTTTTGGGTTTTATAATTTGCACTCTGATTCCTCACATCTCTGTTGAACCCCCCCCCTGCTCTTGGTTGTAGTTTAAATTTGGTGGCTTTTGCAGTGCCCGCCCCACTGTAGATTTGATCTAGGACACTCCCCTAGTCCCATCTCTTTACCGCATTCTACCTAATAAAACATTTCTGCACTTGCTTTTAGTCCTTTTTAATTTAATTACATTTTTTCAAACTGTGTGTGGACTAATATTGCTACATACTCAAGTGTGCCAGCTTGCACTGCATGTGAATTGTTTTTACTACTGTTTTTGCTACTTTTCTGAAAAAAAAAAATGAATTGTAAGCCTATTTACTACCTTTCCTGTAATTAGTGTTCCAGATACAGATTTGCTGTATCCAGGACTATTTGTAAGCTTCTGAGCCCCCAAGCCTTTCTGTGTTGGAGGGAAGCCTTCTAACTTATCAGTGGGAGTGGTAAGCACTAGGTAACCTGTCTACCACATAAGGAGTGGTTCTGCCCCAGAATTTGTAGTTATTGGCCATTTGGGTGGTCTTCCATCTCTCTCAACTTTCTGATTTGAAGGCCTGCATTTGCACTTGCTTCTGTCCTGTAACTCCTGGGCCCATCTCATTTGCTCACTCAAAAAAAAAAAAAAATTATTTGCTTTTACTGTATTTGTGTTTCTTCCTACTTTATTTTGCTTTTGCGTCATCTTAAAAGTACTCAATTGTATTTATTACTGCTTGGTGTAACTCATTCTAAGCCTTTTAGTTTAAGCACTTGGGCTTTAGACCAGTTGTTTTACATTAGGAAGGTTTGTGGTCTGCACTGTGGTGGCAGGACAGGTAGCTTACATCCTTCTAAGTTGGGAACTGCTGATTGAGGGCTCAGTGTCTGTTATTCTAAAAGTGTATTAATTCTCTTTTAAGCACTTGGGCTTCAGGCCAGTTATTTTACATTAAAAGGGTTTGTGGTCTGCACTCTTGTGGGAGGAGAGGCTGGACTCTGCCCTTCTAGCTGGGAATTTCTGATTAAAGGCTTATAGTGCCTGCATATCTAAACTGCTTCTTACTGAAATTGGTACGCCTTGTTTGCTGTAGCATAGACTAGATCCAGGCCTGCTGAATCTAGCTTTGTTTGTATAACTTGATCACTAATCCAGGCATTCTTTAAAGTATTCAATTGTATTTATTACTGCTTGGTAGTAACTTGATTAAAGTGTAGCTATCATTCTAAGTCTTTTGGATTAAGCACTTGGCCTTCAGACTAGTTGTTTTACATTAGGAAGGTATGTGGCCTGCACTGTGGTGGCAGGACAGGTAGCTTACATCCTTCTAAGTTGTGAACTGCTGATTGAGGGCTCAGTGTCTGTTATTCTAAAAGTGTATTAGTTCTGGTTTAAGCACTTGGGCTTCAGGACAGTTATTTTACATTAAGAAAGTTCATGGTCTGCACTCTTGTGGGAGGAGAGGCTGGACTCTGCCCTTCTGAGCTGGGAATTTCTGGTTAAAGGCTTATAGTGCCTGCATATTTGAACTGTTTCCTACTGAAATTGGTACACCTTGTTTGCTGTAGCATAGACTATATCCAGGTGTGCTGAATCTAGCTTTGTTTGTATGCTTATTGTTTGTTTGCTTGTTATTTCCCTGAAAAGCTAATTCCACCTAAAACGCAGCTTTTCAGCGCTTCTGTGGATCCCTAGTGATATCTGCATTGCTTACTGTACTTATTTCCTTGTTTCACTTGAAAGAAAGTTACTGTTTGTCATTTTTGCATTTAAGTTACCTGTAACACATTGCATTTAAGTTACCTGGCACTTGCTCACTAAAGCAATTATATAAGTCAGCACTAAAATATTAAAAGCATTACACCCTCACAAACTCCCCTTGAGTACCTCGTTCCCCATTGGCCCTTTTTTTTCAATTATAAAGGAATTCCCAATACTATTCTAGCATGTCCAAAGGTCAGTTGTCAATCTCCTCTCTGGTCCAACTGGTGAATCTGGGAATCTTGAGGCAATGTTACAACTGCCTCATGTACACAGACAACCCTCTCCTCCTCCCAACAAATTCCAACACATGTGAGAGATGCAACCGTATAGCCATACTGGAGGCTAAGCTCTCTCAACTCAGTACTGGTGAAACCAGTCAGGAGGAGAAGGAAACCACACTCACTACAATTCCAGTCTCACATAGATCTACCACGACAACAAACCAAACACATAAACACACAAAATCATATTCAGAGGCTCTAAATAAAAATCTGCCTAAGCAGCAGAGACCTCCAAAGCAGACACCCAAGCAACCGCTACCCCAAAACAAAACACGTGCAACACATAGCTCACAAAGCCAGTGTGCCGAACAGTCACAGCTCTTAAGGCTAAACAACACACCTGATACACTTGTAATAGGTGAGTCTATCGTCAGGCACACTGATGTCCCGCTCACCAGGCTGAACAAGGAGAAGGTCACGTTGAGCTGCCTGTCAGGCGCTAGGATCCACCACATAACACAAGCACTCATGTCACTCCAAGGCAAGTGCAAATATGACTCAGTCATTGTCCATGCTGATGTGAATGACCTGAGACGTACCTCCCTGGACTACATGAAAAGAGACATAGAGGAGCTCTTTGAGCATATAGCCCAGGCCGGTATGACCCTGACCTTGAGTAGCATCTTACCCTCACCAAGAATGATGCCACAATATGAAGACGAGTTGATCAATTTCAACAATTGGCTTAAGTATTGGTGTCATTCAAAGGGGATCCAATGCCTGTCAGCCTGGGATGACATGCTCGGCAAGCCACGATGCTTCGCTAGGGACGGCTTGCACTTGTCACCCCTGGGCTTTTGGATATTGGCAAAGGCTCTTGCTACCCCCATAGTGCCTTTTTTAGGCAAGGCTCAGAAGACAAACCCACCTCTATAGGTATCACAAGGGATAAGAAACTAAGAGTAAAGCTACTCAATGCCAGAAGTCTAAACCTCAAGATGCACGCACTCGAAACTCTCCTTAGCATGGAGAACATCAATATCTGTGCAGTAACAGAAACCTGGTTCAAGGCTCCCGAGAGCACCCCAGCACTACCAGGTTATACCTCATACCATGCTTTTCGGCCCCAAAACTTGGACCGTACCACAAAAGGAGGGGGAGTATCAATATTCGTCAAAGATACCCACACCTCCAGGTTGGTGGCACAGCATGAAGCATCAGAGACTATCCATGTGCAACTAACAGTGGGTAAAACTGCCTTCCAGTTTATAGCCTGCTACAGACCACCCTCCCAAACCCAGGAACCCCACTTGGCCTTCTTGAGAACACTGGAAAATATGAAGGTCTCTCCAAACACCATTATATTGGGCGATTTCAACTACCCAAACATAGACTGGGAGCATTACTCTAGCTCCAACATCCAAGCCCAAAGTTTCCTAGAATTTATAAACTCAAATGCTATGGAACAACTTGTTACCACTCCCACAAGAGGGGAAAACATACTGGACCTGATCATCACCAACATGGGGACTCTATGCTCCAGACCAGAAGTGTATCCCTCACTGGTAAGATCAGACCATAAACTAATCTCAGTGGATATTCACATCCCGATTCCACTCCCTGCCCTGAAAACCACAGTGAAAAACTTCTCTAAAGCAAATTTCACACTCCTCAAAACCGAGGTGGAATCCTTCAAAGCCCCCGGCCTGTGGAAAATACAGCCCGGACCGTAGAATCCTTTATAAATGCATTCTATGAACACCTTCAGGAATGCATGGATCATGCAATCCCAAATAAAACCAAGACCCAGTCCTCCAAAGGCTGACATCCTGTCTGGTGGACCCCAGCCATAAACAAACTATACAATAGAAGGAGGAAGCTGCTACATGATAGAGCAAAATCCCAAAAAGGGAAGGCATCTCTGATCAGTATTAGCAAAAAACTATGGGCACTCATAAAATCATCAAAGGCCAGCTTCGAGAGAAAAATTGCACAGGACACTAAGGATAATCACAAGGCTTTATTTAGTTATGTTAGGAACCTGGGTGGGAATTCCCAGATATGCTCAGAATTAGTCCAAAATGACAAAAAATACACCGAACCAACAGACATTGCCAACATTCTAGCTGACAGGTTCAGCACAAACTTCTCCCCCCCCACCAAAAGGGCAAATATCTATCCCAGCAGAGTGCTGCCTCCTGACATCTCAGATGCTCAGGTAAGAGCTGCCCTCTCCAAAGCAAAAAACACAGCATCAATGGGACCAGACAGTGTCTCGGGCTGCATCCTACATGAACTCCAAGAAGAGCTAAACCCAAACATAAAACTACTGTTCAATCTCAGCCTTACTACAGGATATGTACCCAAAGAGTGGCGTACAGCAACAGTGGTCCCTCTCCACAAAGGTGGTGCCTCAACGAATCCTGGAAACTATCGCCCCATAAGCCTGACTAGCTTGGTCTGCAAAGCTATGGAAAGGATCATCATGGACCTCATAAATAAAGATATTGGGGACCTACAGACACTGGATCCTACCCAGTTTGGCTTTGTTAAGGGCAGATCCTGCCTCTTAAACCTGGTTGATTTCTTTGAAACAGTCACCAAGGCCATTGACGAGGGGAAGGTGGTCCACACAGCCTACCTGGACCTCACAAAAGCCTTCGATACAATACCCCACTCGGACATTATAGATAAGCTCACCAGCTTAAATATAAACCCCTATGTCACTAGATGGGTTGCAAACTGGCTCATGGACAGAACCCACATGTTTAGAATTGCTGGAGCCATGTCAGACTCCAAACCAGTTACAAGTGGCATCCCACAAGGCTCAGTCCTGGGACCTCTCTTGTTCGGTATATATTTCTCGGCGGTACAGGGCAACACGGAAGGACTGTGGCTGACCAAGTTCACAGATGACTGCAAAGTGGGCACCATAATCGACTCTCCAGCCGACACAAGCATCCTCCAAAAGGGCCTCATAGAAACAGACAACTGGTGCCAGAGCCATGGCCTCAAGCTAAACACCAAAAAGTGTATAGTCATCCCCTTTGGCAAAAACAAAGTGCCCACAAATTACCACATAGGTGGTAATCCATTAAGTACAGAAGAAGTAATTAGGGACCTGGGGACCCAAGTTGATAGCACTCTCTCATTTGACAACCACGTGGCCAAAGTGGTTAGAAAAACATGTTATATAGCCCACCTAATCATGAAGGGATTCACATCTAGATCAGGGGAGGTCATCATGCCTCTTTACTCATCCCTCATCAGGCCCATAATTGAGTACAATGCCCCTTTTGGGATGTACCTTACCAGACACCTGCAGAAACTGGAAAGACCCCAAAAGTACCTCACCAAGAGGATCAAAGGGCTCAAACAGATGCCATATGCTGCCCGGTTAAAGAAACTCCAACTCTACTCAGTGGCATACCGCCTGCTCAGAGGCGATCTGTGCCTGACATATAAAGCCATGTCCAACCCGGAATTAATGGACATGCTGCACCTCAGAAAATCCAAATGCCATCGAGCTACGCGCTCGAGAGACTTGAACCTCAGCACTGAAATAAATAGGACATGCTGGAGGGACAGATTCATAACCCAGGGGCTCCCTTCACTCTGGAATAAAATCCCAGTCCAGGTTAGGCAGAGTCCCTCATTGACTCTCTTCAAGAGGAATCTTGATGAGTTGATGGGAGATCATAGGTTTACCCTGGGTATCACTTCTGTGTCACTGTTAGACAGAGGCACAGTATACTAACCTCGAAAAAGGTCATAGCAAAATTAATTTAAAATGGGTGGCGAAAGCCAAACACACTCTGTCTAGGCTTATAAATGCCCTAGGGCAGATAGCCTAGTATGAACCTATGAACCTATATAATGGCAGCCATACAAGTAATATAGATAATTATAGACCTACCAGTCTTATGTGTAAAGCTATGTGACACATCATATCCAAGCTTATTAATACATTCATAGAAAGCTTCCTGGCCTTTGACCCAAACTAACTGCACTTTGTCAAGGGCAGATCATGTTTCCTTAACTTTACAGACTTCTTCAAAAAGTCACTAAAGCTGGACACAATGATCATTTAATTCATACTGTGTATCAGGCCCTTGTGAAAACATTCATTACAACTCTGCTTGCAGATATTATTGATAAGCTTATTAATTTATTGTAAATCCCTATATGATCTGATGGACCACAAATTATTTGACTGACTGAACTCATGCAGTGAAAGTTGCAGTAGAGCTTCTCTCTGAAACAGAATAATGCTCCCAGTAGCTGTCCATCAGGACCCAGTATTATACTCTATTTTGGCATCAGTTTTTCTGATATCCCAATATAATGTACCAAGCTTGTGGTTATTTAAGTTTGTTGACCACTGCAAACTGACCACAACTGTCAGCTTACCTTCTGCTTGACCACACCATCTTTTGGTGTACTAATAATGGTCATAAGCTAAATGAGTAGAATGTAATGTGGTTCTATTTAGTAACAGCAAACAAATGTCCACCTCCTATCATATGAACGACACCCCACTCCAAACTGATACTGTCATCAGAAATTAGGGCACCTTTATTGATGAGTCACTATAATTTGACTATCATGTCTCCACAATAGTTTGGCAATCCTTATATCTGGCTCCGTTAATTCTCCAAGGCATCTCTTCTACAGCTATGGAACTGGTTGGCTTAATGCTTAAGGAGTTTATGTCACAGGCAAGAGGTAAAAAAAAAAATTGGTTTGGCTTAAAATGGTCCACAAAGGCAGTTAGTCTAGTACTTACCTATGAAGTTAGTTTCCCTGTACTTATTCCCTAGAAGGCCCATCATGGAATATAATTAGCCTTTTTTGTTTATCTTTCTAAACATATTTTTAACTTTAAAGGTCTCAGAGATGCTTAAAAAAATAATAAAATAAATGTTTCAAAAGCTGAAGAAAAAGAAAAATGATAACCTTGCACTCTTTATACATGGTCATTGTACAACTGACCACTGGTCCATTGCTGAAATTATCTGTCACTCCCAAAGTAATAAACTATTAAGTACATAAATAGTGGCTATTGCTTGGTGCAACTCTAGCCATTGTATCTCTGTACTTTACCCAACTTCCCCACTTCACTCTGAATTCTCTCTGTTATAGCTGTTTTTCCAATAGTGGGATGAGAGGAAACTGCTATTGGGCTAAGTGTCTACTTCCTATAGACTGATTAACAGAGTTTGCTTCAGTTGTCTGCTGGTTTTGAACTTGTTTTTAAATTGTAAGTCATTGTGCAGCCTAGAGCTCTGTTTGGCTGAGCTGATCTGAGCCACATAAAACTGCTAGTAGATTTAACCTGAAGCACAGGGTTTGACATTGTATCCAGGCCCATCATACCGGAGAAATGTATTGTATCCAGGCCCATCATACCTGGGAAGTGTTGCATACACTGTATCCAGGTCCATAATACCTGGGAAGTGTTGCATATGTTATATCCAGGCCCATCATACCTTGGAAGTGTTGCATACATTGCATCCAGGCCCATCAAACCTGGGAAGTGTTGTATGCCTTGTATCCAGGCCCATCATACCTGGGAAGTGTTGCATTCATTGTATCCAGGCTTATCACATCTTGGAAATGTTACATACATTGTATTCAGGCCCATCATACCTTGGACGTGTTGCATACATTGCATTGCATCCAGGCCCATCATACCTGGGAAGTGGTGCATGCATTGTATCCAGGCCCATCGTACCTAGGAAGTATTACATACATTGTATCCAGACCCATCATACCTGAGAAGTGTTGCATATGTTGTACCCAGGCTTATCATAACTTGGAAGTGTTGCATGCATTGTATCCAGGCCCCTCATACCTGGGAAGTGTTGCATACGTTGTATCCAGGCTCATTATACCTGGGAAGTGTTGCATACGTTGTATGCAGGCCCATCATACCTGCATGCAGTGCAATATGGATTGAGCACTACCTTTATTAGTAGCCCCTCTGCAATGCCCTATTCATCCAAGCCCTTGTAAGTGAAACAACTCACACCCTTAAGACTAATACAACATAACACTTGGTTGTATATATTTACAGCTCTCCTTTATTAGCTCCATTAGTTATGATCAGGATTGTGCTTCCTTACTATAGGGTGCATCAAGTTGTTCCTTATTATTTACTGCCTGATATAGGTTTTGTTAACTTTCACTCAGTTTCAAACAGTTGTGTGGTGCACCAAGGGAGTCTATTTTGAAATATTGTGTAGTGTGCTCATCCAGTGACTTAAATAAAGTTGTTCTCAAACTGCAAAGCCAGATTAGCCCTCAAACTCACCTGACAGGATCTACTGAAGTTACTCTAACTTACCTACAATGGATCTACTGAAGTTAATCTAACTTACCTACAATGGATCTACTGAAGTTAATCTAAACTTCAGTAGATAAACCTTAAAAATACTGACTGCAAACGGTAGGGGGAAAACACACATTAACACCCTAATGCTCATGCTTAAAGGCACATCCTTGGACCATGCAAAAGAAATTTACTGTTTTTTGCAGGAGCCAAGTCCCCCTTGTACCCCAACATGAGGGGCTGATTCCCCCACACCCCTTGCTAATTATGTATATACGTATATTAACTCCATGTCTGCTTAACCATGGAGGAAGGGGCATATTCCCCAACCCTGGAGATCATCAGTCTCACACACCTGTTAACCATCTGTTTTGTTGACCAAAGTGTGTTGACAAAACAGAGGTTGACATTTGGGAGCTTTACTTATTAAAGCTTGTCCAATTATGATATACTATGCTATATGAAGATATGCTGTGTTATACTGTGACACCTGTATTAGACATTGTTATATTGTGTTCATCTCTGCTTGTTTCTAGTACCACTTTGTCTGCTGTTGCCTGTTGATGTGATATTCTGGTATATTGTGTGCTCTTATGCTACAGAGCTCTCTGCTGTGTTATTAGGTATTATACTATTTAAGATGTGTTCACATGAGCTTGTTTCTTATTCCATCATGTCTGCAGTTTTTTGATCCTGGTAAATACTGTGCAGAGTTATACTGCATTTACTTAAGACTGCGTTATATAGTGTTATCCTGCTATATACAGAATGGTACAATTTCTGTGGTGGAGACAGGGGAAACCACTTCTTGTGCTTCCAGATTGGTTGTCTGGGCTATTTGCTGGAAATTCTACCCTCAGAAGCTAGGTTTGTCAAACATGACATGTCATAGCTTACCCCCAAAAGCTATGCTTTGTGGGTACCACAGCTAAATTATTAAGGTCCCCTTTACACTGGATGATTAATCTTACTGCTAATAAGTGACAGTAATGCTGTAAGATACTTCAAATATCTTAGAATATGGTTAGTTCAAGCAGTGGCTTTTCTCATCATGTAGATAGAAGCTTTGGAAAGCTCTTTTTTTATAACAAGACATTTTCCTCTATTTCTGGCTTTCTTGCCCTCTTAAAGCCAGTCAGATTTATTAAATGACTCTACCTACCTGATATTGAATATAGCTCACCAGTAGTCACGTCTACTTCAGCCTCCAATATCAGGCTTCTTCAGATTGTTCTTAATAAAATCTGCAGAAATAGTGTTTCATTCACATTCACTTTATTGTCTGACATTTTAGCAGAGAGTGGTAAGACTATGAGTCTGTTAACAATATTCATCCTATAGTCTGGAGTTTCATTTCATCATTTTCTACTAGCAAAGCATGCATATGTCACTGAAGCAGACCACACTAATGGAGCTCCACTATGAAGAAGAACTTGTGCGTATTGGGATATTTACCCAATTTAATGAATTTAGCTAAGCGCAGTATGAAATGCAAATGTATCTACTTAAAGTCCTTTCCTTCCTTTGCATATTCCTTCACTTTTACCAACCTTCTTTAACTCTTTGCTCTTCACCCTCATACTCTTTCAAGCAATAATAATAAGGCAGTCTCTGATCTTGGTCACACCCTATAGGATTCAGTCACATACCACATTCATTTTATCCTAGAATCTGTACTCCTTCATTAAAAACTGTCATCAACAGCAAACTGCCATCCCACCATAGATGCAGCTTCAGAAGCAGAGCTACAAGTGAAGAAAGTAAGTTAATGGAAAGCGCTTTACATTATATTCTATTCAGTTTCAACACTTCTTTATAATTTGTTCGAACACTTGTGTTGCAATTCATGTTTTCCGTGATCTGGACTGAAACTGAAGATAGCCCACTTGGATCAGTTTCCAGACCAGTTAACAAAAGAATAAATATATAAACAGTACAACAATATCAGAAAGTCCCAAAGAAGATGGATTGGATATGCTGCATATACAAGAGCATCATCACTAGAAAAAATTAAAATAAAAAGAAAATATTAATTTCTAATGATATTTTGTAAGACACAATACTGAGAGCCTGTGTTCAATTTTGGTGCCTCCTTTTTTATGCAAGGACATAGTCAGCACAGAGACTATTGAGATGATACCAAAAGTTAGATTTCCAGACTTTGCAGGTGCTGATAAAAGTACTCTTGACAGTCATCAAGAGAACATGTCAGCCTTTTGACAACTATTCAAAAAAGCTGATAGATCAAGGAGATAGTGACAAACGTTTGGTGACAGTGGGGGTTTGTGTTTTATTTCCATTGTACGACAATACTTAGACAGAAAACTTAGGAAATAGGTTTGATCAAATTATACATTCACTTTATTATTCTATTTCCATAATTTTTTTTTATATATGCAATTTAATAGTGCAGTATAGATGTAAATATTGATAGTCCTCACACACCTTTTATATTTTTGTATTTTTGTGTTTTTTACGTATACACATTCTTTATTATTGAAAAGGTATTTATATGCGCCTTCTTGCTTTGTCTCTTTAAGTTTGTATTTCATTGTCAGTCAATTAGTTTAATTAATTATTTTCAAGGTGATTGGATGCTTGTCCCTGATCATGAATATTTAGCTATATGTGATGTTTGGAAATTTCATATGGTCTGAAAAAGTGATCCGAAAGGATTGTGAAAGTGCTTACCTATTCGTATATAATAAAACGTGTGTGATTTTATTATTCCTTTTTGATTTCAGTTCCTTCTTACATGGTTTGGTGCTTGGAGCAGTTGGCTTTTTTAATGAAATAATCATAAAGTGGCCAACAATACAATGTAAAAAAATCCAGCTAGGTTTTATATAATTAACTCTGAAGTCCCCACACAATTAGGACTAACAGGTGATTTTAACTGAAGAAAACAACTGAGCTGTTTTAAAAAATAAAGTTATAATAGCTGCTGTTGGTAAGCTCTGAACAACTATATACTGGAATAGGAAATCAAAAAGAATACTTTTTAGAATGATTTAGAAAATATTTGGGATCTGACAGGGAAATATAAGTCAGCAATTTTAAGAATGCATTCTTCTTCACCAAGTCAAAAATCTGAGAAGACATTTTTTTATATTACAAAAGCATTCATGGCTTAACTTCACAGAAGCAAAGGTAAGGTTCATTACATTGACATTTGTTAAAGAGTGGAATTTTAATTTCAGACCTGTTGACAGCTGTAGTACAGATTAATCGATCCTGAGCTTAACTTTTGTGTATGTGTCAAGAAAGTATAGATTGTATCACTTGGATTCATGCCATGGTACGACCGAGCAACCGGAAACATCTGTTTTCCTCACAAACATTATAATCAGTCTGGGTATTAAAACTCTGAAAAGAGTGAATACGATTACATCCTGCTGGCTATGGCTGCAAAGAGATACAGAAAAAGCCAGACTTTATGAAATTTTCCAGTTATCCTAATACTGTATGACAGGCTAGAAATAAATGTAGTCTGAATATAATTGCTTTATATTCATGCTGAATTTTACATGCCACTGGATCTATAACAGTTTGGCATGGTACTATCCTACACACAGGAAAACTAGTATGACAGCCTTCTAAGGACTTGGACAGGGGTGTGATAGGCCAGGACAGGAAGGTGGATTAAGATGGTGTGGTGTGTTGTTGTTGAACAATAGTACAATGAGCAAGAGGAGGCCCATTTTTGAGACAATGCAAATGTAAATATTTTTTCATTGCATAGAGAGTACACATTTCAGAAAAGCATATCCAGCTGTGTAATACAAGCTTGTGAGAAACAATATAGCTTAAAGCAAATAAATTATTTAAATACTAATTGTTAAAGCCAGTTCTTAATGATTTATGGCTTCCTTAAGAACTTTCTGCCAAGAAACTTCTATGGTATGTCAACAACCTGAATTATTACTGAGAGCTTATGATTAAAGGTATGGTGTGATTAAATCTGCAGTTACATTTACTTTGGTCAGCACAGTTGCATGCTAAGTCAAAACACACAACACCTTATAATAACAAAAGCAAAAAAGACCCCCCACCAACAAAACATAGAAATAGCCTTTGTATCCCAGTAACTTCAGCTTACTGCATATCACATCATGGACAGCTTAAAAACTGCACAGCTACAAGCTGGGAGCAGGGACGTACACTCTTGATTTCTAGTCACTACTTGTGAGAAGCATACCTTTCAACCTTATAGAGCAAGAAATCTGGACAAAGCCATAAATAAAAGTGGAACAAAGGCCTCAAAATAGAGACAGTTTATAAATATTGTGCTTACAAACTTAGAAAGAACAGCAGGTTTTGCATTAACTTGGATTTTCTGAAGAGTGTGAAGTCTGAAACTCAAATGTCTGTCATTATTTTCTAACTTCAGTCTTTAATGATTTGCCACTAATTTGCCAGAAAAAACACAATTTTATGAAAAATGGAGCAAAAATATGAGGCAAAAATTTTGGACATTCTGCGAAAATCTGTACAGTTGAGAGGTATATTGCATGCTGTATTCATGTCTACATGGGTTTTCTCCAGGTTCTTTGGATTCCACCTATATTCTAAAACATGCTGACTGACTGGCTATTCTAAACTGTCCGTATGTATTGCATTTATTCTTATCCTTGTATCCTTGGCCATAGCTGAAAAACATCTGAAGACCACCAGTTCACTCATTTTGTTAACAAATGAATAAAATAAAAAAAATAATAACTTAACCATTTTGGCCACTGGGACTGGCCATTTTAGACCGTACCCCTGTCACTCCAAATAGGAGTGGTACAAATACTTTAAAACTCTGCTATGCTGTGCTAGTATAATATAAACCAATGAGTAAAACAATTCTTCAGTTTAGTTATATCCTAAACTTAATAGGTATCAGTGAGAAAGCAGGAAGTTGCAATCAAGAGGAAAAAAGTTATCACACGCTAGCACTGAGGTGAAACCGAGCTTTGTAAGTTGCCCAGCACTATTTTCTGTCATAATCACTTGTTTTAACAATGAATGAAACAACAGTAATGCATTATAGACTATGGCAATCAAAGATGAGCAGGTAAACTATTTCAAGTAAGCTGCTTAACTCCAGCAGTTGCAGCAAAGCATTAAGGATATGAACTGTTAATGCACTGCTTCCTGTGATCCAGGGTTTGATTCCCTAAGCCTTCATTTGCCAACTATGTGACCTTGAGCAAGTGACTTATACGTTCATATAAGCAAGTCACTTAACCAGACAGTGCTTTGAGGCAATTGGGAAACTAGGCTAGATACCTTAGTGGTCTACGGGATGACATGCCTAGTAACAACCTATGAAATGAAATTCATAGAGTCCAAGTTTTCCATAGAAATCCTAACATTTGAGAGAATAATAAGGACATTTCATATATCCAGGTCTGAGTAGCATAGCAGAACTTGTGAGAGCTGGCTAAAGATTTATCCTCTCTAAGTCCATGTAATTGGGTCATGATTGCCATAGTATACCCAGCATTCCTCACAGGAAGGTCTTATTAAACTCTAGAAGATGGGGGGGATAAATAATACTCTGTGTAATGGTCAACTCCAAGGAGCAGGAAGGTTCTCCAGTCTGTTTCAGGATGTGCACAAACTCACTCAAACACATAATCTACATTTATGGGCATTTTGGATGATTAGAAGTTCACCTATTGCTTTTCTTTGGATGAGGGAAGAAACTGTGATGCCCAGCAAAATATTCATTGGATATAGTATATATATATATAGACATTACACAGAAGGAGTCACAGCCAAGAACCATTAAACTATAATAATAATGGTAGTAGTACAATAGTAATAGCAAATCATTGCTATAAACTGCCAGACACAGCATTAACTTTGCCACAATTATAAATTGGTGTTTTTTTATACTTTTGCTTTTAAAATTAAGACTACATATAATAGTGTGACAGTCTGACTATAAAATGAAAGGTACTTAAACCTCTACACCACATCTCACCTTATTCCATCCTGCTTGTGTAATTACAGCTAGTGCCTACAATTTACTTCCTTCCTCCATGATAAAGGACACCTAAAAACAAGCTTCAGACAGGGTTATGAAAATAAAAGGTTGACTCTATGCAGACATCATCTGGTCGCAGACATCAAAAGGGCAACACGGAAGTCTTGCATAGCCGACACACAGAACCAAACAAGTACAGATATCGGCATATAAAAGGAATACAGCATTTCGCTTAACCTGTCTCTTGCTGTTATCCTTTTAACTGAAAAGATAACATAGCTCCTAAATGTGCCTAGAGCATCTTAAGCAACTCTGCAATCTTACACGCTTGACAGTTTTTAAAGCAAAGATTTTTACAGCAGACGATAACTTTTTGGCACACTGCGAAGGAAAATATACTTCACCTGCAGCTTTTAAAAATTCCATGAAATGCCCTAAGTAATCCCTATGAACACCTCTCTCTTGCATGTGCAAATACACACAATTTGTCAGATATTACTATCGAATATACTCTAATTCCATCAATGTTTCTGACGCGTGTATCTTTTCTCAGTGGCTGTTATACATATAATCCATTATTACAAGAATAAATTAATTCCTATCCTTTCTCGCAGGTCTCCTAAGTTATCTATTTACAATGTTGATCTGTGTCTTCTTATTCTATAAGCAGAGTGTTTAGAAAACACTCATTTACACTCTCAAACATAAATCTTGTAAATACCAGCAAAACACTGTACCGCGAAGTGGTAGGGGTTTAACGGAAAAGTACCAAATGAAAGAACACCTTTTAGTAAGGAGCAGGAAGACTGCGTATTAGTGAATACCGTGTTTAAAATATTATTGCCTTTTGGGTTCCTTACTCTCTGCTCCAGGTTTTTGGAAAGAGGATATCCTGTACATTATATAAATAATATTTTAAATGAAGTTTGATTGAAATGAACAAGATGTGCATAGTCCTATTCTACAACAACATAGAAATGGATTAATTAGTTAATTAATGTTTATTAATGTTATTACAAATAAAGTTGTATAACCACTGGTGTTGGCAATACTCTTTTCTGCCTTGTCAATTAATGAGTATATTGGTAACACCAGTGATTATACAACTTTATTTATTGTCACATATAGTCTTGATGATGGAAATGTAAAAATATAGTTGGAAATAATTGGAAGGTTTTCCATGGATATCTTGGAAAAAGTTGTGAGAAAATCCCTAGGGAATTCTTTAATGTGCCTAGCACAAGCTGTATGGCTCACACTAACAAGGATTTGCTCTCACAATAAGGTAATTTGTGTTTTGGAGACATGTTAGCCACAATGAGTGAAGACCTCATTATTGGCTAATTCACGTGCATCTGAATCACTATTTGCACATTGTGGTAATACATACTACTCATGTTACTACTCTGCTTAACATACAAGGCCATGTCAAACCCAGATCTGTTGGACATGCTACACTTAAAAAAATCCCAATTCCTCAGAGACACATGCTCCAGGGATATAAACCTTGTCATCACAATGAACAAAACATGCTGGAGGGATAGGTTCCTGACCCAGAGACTACCCAGACTCTGGAATTGACTGCCCATACATGTCAAGCAGAGCACCTCTTTGGCCCTCTTCAAAAGGAACCTTGATGATTGGATGGGAGATAGGAAATTCACCCCGGGGATCATGTCAGTCGCCCTGCTAGACAGGGGTCCAGGGAAGTAAATGGGAAGAAATAGCCAGGGAATTGTTATGGCTAGGCTTGTGTAGGCCCTAGAGCTGATAGCCTAGTACCAACCTATGAACCTATGAACCTATGTAAACACTAGCTTCCCCTCCAACCACTCTGCAGCACACACACACACACACACACACACACACACACACACACACACACACACACTACAGTCCCTGTACCTGTTCCTGGCTTGTCTGCTTTACACTGGTTTCCCCCCACCCCTGATCCCAGACCTGAAATTAGTACTGCAGTATGACACTTTACTGTTGAGTAGACATTAATGGCTAGTGTTCCTCTCTGCCCCTGATTCCTGCCCGAATGGTGCTGTTATGGCACCTTACTGTTGAGTAGTCCCTGGTGACTAGTGCTCCTCCCATCTGATCCCAGAACTGTTTTATTTGCCATTAAGGAACTAGTGTCTAGTATATCCCCACCCTACCCCATGATCCCTGTAATGATGTCTGTACTGTTAAGGCACTGAAGTTAAATGTATCCCTGTTGGCTTGTGGCTACCCTCACTTCCCTATCCCTGTAACATGGCTGTGGTAGTTATCTGAACATGGCCAAAACCACAACATGATGGGGTTGACTGTGCTGATCTATATGGCTGAGTGATTTCTTTAAAAAAAAAAAAAATCTTTTAATTTTTAAAACCAAATAAAAAAAATATATAACATTTAACAAACCATAACAATGAAATAACTATATACAAGGTCCATAACAAAAGTTTATATTAAACAAAACCATTAATACTTTTTCAATAAATCACTACGTTTTTGCCATGATAAATATTGATGCATGACATTTGATGTTCTCATTGAAACAGGTTGTGATTCTTTGTTACATACAGTCTTTGCTAAACAAACAAATTCAGTAAAAGAGAGGGTATTTTTACTTTATCAATTCTTTGTAATAATTTTCCTGGCAATAGCCAGAATGGACCAAAGGAGAGGCAATTGTGTTTTTGGTATGGAATCTGGAATTGGGGCATTAAATAAAATCAAGGAATTTGTAACAATACAATTGTCCAACCACAATGCTTTAGCAAAGTCTCTAAACTCAAACCAGAAGGGAATAACCATTTTACATTCTATAAACTTATGAAGTTAGTTTGAATCCAGAATGTCATTATATCTCCAACATTTTATTTTCTCTGTTTTATAAATTAAAACAACTTTATAAGAAATTAAAAAAGATTCTATTCAAGTACTTCCAGGTAAAAATGCTCCAATAAAGTGATGAAGTGGAATTCCATACAGATTTAAAAAATATTTTTTTATTTATATCTGAAAAAAAGTTATCATTAATAATAATAATTCCAATACGACGAATCAAAGACTATATGTTCAGTTCTTAAAATCCTATACATTTTTGATAAATAAGATTTATTCATACCCACATCACTATTCATATTGAAGACAATTTTAAAATTTGGGGGATGGTTTTCTATTCATATTTAAAGATACTTTTATTTTATTATTAATAAAGTTCTTGAAGATTTGTATGCCTAACCAACTATTTCTCCTTATATTGTATCTGGCCAAAAGGTAATCAACTGAATGTAATATATCACCATTTAGAAATTGATTCCAAAATTTTAAATCATTTTCTTTAAGATCTAGTACTTAAGTTAAATAATTCCAGACATCCATTAGTGCAGTCTATAGGAAATATTAGAATTAACAATTCTTTGATGAAATAATTAGTTCCCATAACTCTCTTGAATGCAGTCATAATATAGTTAATGAAACGAATAGAAATAGAATTATTTCTATTGTCTATACAAACATCCTTTAGGACCCAATATATATTAAAACCAGTCTGTAAATTAGTATTTATTCTGAGCTTATTGTTTGAAACTAAGATTGTTTCATTTAAAAGTTTCCTATTTGAAACATATGAAGAATTTAGCCAATGACTTACTATATTTATAATGGCAGAGTTAGCATATAATTCAATATTTGGAAAACCAAGATCACCTTCTACTCATTGTTTTCCATGCCAGTCAAAAGATATTCTTGGGTTATGGGGATAGCACAAAAACTTAAGTAAAAGAGTTTAAATATTTAAAATTATTTTTGGATGGAAGCATAATCAATGACTGTATACAGTGGATATAAAAAGTTTACACACCCCTGTTAAAATGCCAGGTTTTTGTGATATAAAAAAATGAGACCACAATAAAGCATTTCAAAACTTTTCTCACCTTTAATGTGACCTACAACCTGTACAATTCAATTGAAAAAACAAAAAAACTGTTAGGGAAAAAATATAAAAAATAAAACACTTACAATAAGCTGGTTGCATAAGTGTGCACACCCTTAAGCTAATACTCTGTTGAACACCTTTTGATTTAATTTACAGCATTCAGCCTTCTTGGGTACACACATGCCATCAATTAAAAAGACTCTGATTAACCCCAAATAAAGTTCAGCTGTCCTAGTAAGATTTTCCTGACATTTACTCAGTTGTCTGGTACAGCAAAAGCTATGGTTTGCAGAGAGCTTACAAAGCATCAAAGGAATCTCATTGTTGAAAGGTATTAGTCAAGAGAAGGGTAGAAAAAATTTCCACAGCACTGGATATACCATCAAACACAGTGAAGACAGTCATCAAAAAGTGGAGAAAATATGGGACAACAGTGACGTTACAAAGAACTGGACATCCCTCCAAAATTGATGAAAAGACAAGATGGAAACTGGTCAGGAAGGGTCCCAAGAGACCTACAGCAACACTGAAGGAACTGAAGGAATTTCTGGCAAGTACTGGTTGTGAACTACATGTGACAACAATCTCCCATATTCTCCAAATGTCCGGGCTATGGGGTAGGGTTGCAAGACAGAAGCCCTTTTTTACACAGAAAAACATCCAGGCCTGGCTAAAATTTGCAAAACAATACATCAAGTCTCCCAAAAGCATATGGGAAAATGTGTTATGCTCTGATGAGACCAAGGTTGAACATTTTATCCACAATTCCAAAGGTACGTTTGGTGCAAAAACAACACTTCGCATTGCCAAAAGAACATCATCCCCATGGTGAAGCATGGCAGTGGCAGTATTATGCTTTGGGGTTAGTTTTCTTTAGCTGGAGCTGGGGCTTAAGTCAAGATGGAGGGAATTATGAACAGTTCCAAATACCAGTCACTTTTGGCCCAAAACATTCAGGTGTCTGCTAGAAAGCTGAAGATGAAGAGGAATTTCATCTTTCAACATGGCAATGACCCCAAACATACATCCAAATAAACAAAAGAATGGCTTCCCCAGAAGAAAATTAAAGTTTTAGAATGGCCCAGCTAGAGCCAAGACCTAAATCCAATAGAAAATCTTTGGGGTGACCTGAAGAGGACTGTGCACAAGAAATGCCTTCACAATCTGACAGATCTGGAGTGCTTTTGCAAGGAAGAATGGGAAAATATTGCCAAGTCAAGATGTGCCATGCTGATAGACTCCTACCCAAGAAGACTGAATGCTGTAATTAAACTAAAAGGTGTTTCAACAAAGTATTAGTTTAAGGGTGTGTACACTTATGCAACCATCTTATTGTACATTTTTTAATTTTTTATATTTCTTACCCTAACAGATTGTTTTTCAATTAAAAGGAAAACCACAAGCAATTGTGAAGCACTGTGTCACACAAAAAATACTTTAATCTTCTGGTTTAGCACTTTCAGCCCAAAATGTAGGCCTTCATCAGAACAAACTGTTAAAAAACTCTCCCAGATTAGAAGTGAACCTTTAAAGGTGGGAAAAGTTTTGAAATGATTTATTATGGTCTCATGTTTTTATATCACAAAAACCTGGCATTTTAACAGGGGTGTGTAAACTTTTTATATCCACTGTATAAAGTAGAATATTTGGTAGATTATCTTTTTGATCAATGTAAGTCTGTCTTCCATTGTAAAAAAAAAATATTCCAGTTATTAATTTTAGCAAATGAAGAAAAACAGCAACACAAACTTAAAAAACAAGAACGGCAAGTGAGCAGAAAACAGTACTTCCAGGAAGTCTCCTGCAACCAAATGAATGCTGACAGACAACGTAGATAAAAGGCTTTATCTACGTTGTCTGTCAGCATTCATTTGGTTGCAGGAGACTTCCTGGAAGTACTGTTTTCTGCTCACTTGCCGTTCTTGTTTATTAATTTTAGCAGTATATCAATTACATTTTTATAATTTACCAAAAACAAATCTTTCCAACTAGATGTTATAGTGCTTTCCATATAATTAATTTGCATATTCTCCCAATTAAATTTATTGTACGTTTTTAAAAAACATTTATTTTTTATGAATAAGAAAAGTTTTTGTTTTATTTTGATTAAAACGTAAACATGAAATCTTTTCAAAACATTTTATTGAATTGAGAATACGTTCTAATGAAGATTCAGTGTCACCACTTGTTAACAAGATGTCGTCAGCAAATAACTGAATTTTGGAAGTATAACTATCATCTATGGAAAACTTCTTTATTGTTGTGTTAAATCTAATAAAATTAGCAAAAGGCTGTATTGACAAAGCAAACAAAGGAGACAAAGGACATCCTTGTTTTGTGCGTTTTAATATTTTTAAGAAGCTAGATAAAAATGATCCTATTGTAACAAAAGGTAATGAGTTATTATACAAGTTCATTATTAAATCTATAAATTCTAAGAAGAAATTATATTCTTTAAGCACTTTAAATAAATAAAATCAATTAACAAAATCAAAATCTGTAGCCACGTCTAAGCTTATAAATGAAAGTCCTTTGTTATTCTTACTAGCAATATCTATTAATGAAAATAGTCTTATAGTGTTATCTTATAATTTTCTATTTAAAATAAAATTATGTTGGTCATCTTCAATTAAAACTGGCATCATATGATTTAATCTGTTCACCAATATAGACATAAAATGTTATAGTCAATATTTAAAACAGAAATAGAGTGATAATAGGAGCATAATTTTGGATTTTTATTTTGTTTTAAAATAGGTGAAATCAATGAAAATTTCAAAGAGGGAAGAATATTTAATGTATTTCTAACTTCCTCAAATGCTTTTAACAAAATGTTTAGTATATTATCAGGAATTATCTTATATAAGTCAGGAATTTTACCATCCAGCACTGGGCCCTTATTATTTTTTAGATTTGTAATTTGTTCTTTTCGTTTCTTAAAAGAGAAAGGTTTGTCTAATCTTAAATTCTACTCTTTAGTTAACTTATGCTTTATATTATCCTTTAGGAAGCTGGCAAATAAATTGCTATTATCTGAAGTTGACTTACTATTATTAATTAATTTACAATGATTTCTAAAACTTTCTAATATATCTGTTAAATCAGTTGCTTTCTTAACATTGTTCTTAACTATATATGGAATTTCTTTAATATGATTTATACTATTTAATCTTTTTGATCTAATAGCTAATCTATGCAAATTATTGGGGTTGATAGAATATGATTGCAATTTTAATTTTTCCATATTTATTAAAATTTTATGATGTAACATTTCTACATATTTCTGATTTAAGGCTTTCAATTCAGACTTTGTAGTCTTATCATTGGGTTTTGTGTTTAATTTTAATTTATCAATGGTTGATTGTAAAACAGTTAACTCTTTATTCCACTCCTTTCTTTTATAAATATACCAACTTTTAATTCTGCCATAATAATAGACTTTTAACATATCCTACAAAATAACATCACTATTAATCTCCATAAAAAGATTTAATTAATTTAAAAACATTCTTTAAATCCTTTAATTTTAGTAATATAAGCAGGATTTTATTTCTGACAAAAAACTAAATCATTAGGTTGCAAAGTGATATTTAAGGTAATAGCATTATGGTTAGCCAAAGGGCAAGAAATTATTAGTACTTAATCAATTTTAGAATATAACCTGTTAGAAGTTAAAAACATTGTGTGTGGGTGCCAAATCTAAATGTGGAGTGTGTACAGTTAAGGATTTTGGCAATTTTAAATCATATATTTCTCTTAACTTCATTGAATTTATGAAGTGGTCTAAATGTTTAGCAGCTGCAGATATTTTAGTTTTTATTATCTTTAATAGTATATTTTCCTGATGCAATGCAATTAAAATCACTAGCCATTAAAATTTCCCCTTTTGAATATAATGCTATGATATCTAAATATTTTAGTTCCCCGCAGAGCTAATAAACATTGTCTCCAAACCTTCCAACCTGGGCTGACCCTCTAATATACTTATTCCTAATCCTGTCCACTCTAGTCACACCCAGTGCAAATCTTAACATCTTTAATTCTGCCACATCCAGCACAAACTTCTGCCTTTTTGTCAATGCCACTGTCTCCAACCCATATAACATAGCTGGTCTCACTACCCTCTTATAGACCTTCCCTTTCACTCTTACAGGTACTCGTCTGTCACAAATCACTCCTGACACTCTTCTCCACCCACTCCATCCTGCCTGTACTCTCTTCTTCACCTCTCTTCCACACTCACCGTTACTCTGAACTATTGACCCCAAGTATTTAAACTCATCCACCTTCACCACCTCTACTCCTTGCATCCTCACCATTCCTCTATCCTCCCTCTCATTCACACACATATATTCTG
The DNA here is from genome assembly GCF_019279795.1 of Protopterus annectens. Classification (NCBI taxonomy): domain Eukaryota; kingdom Metazoa; phylum Chordata; order Ceratodontiformes; family Protopteridae; genus Protopterus; species Protopterus annectens. The sequence goes on from NC_056737.1 coordinate 1,329,551,880, forward strand.
TCTTATTCCTGCTGACCTTCATTCCTCTTCTCTCTAGAGCATATCTCCATCTCTCCAGGGTCTCCTCCACCTGTTCCCTACTCTCACTACAGATCACAATGTCATCTGCAAACATCATAGTCCACGGGGACTCCTGTCTGATCTTGTCTGTCAACCTGTCCATCACCATTGCAAATAAGAAAGGGCTCAGAGCTGATCCTTGATGTAACCCCACCTCCACCTTAAATGCATACTTCGCTCCCACTGCAGACCTCACCGCTGTCATACTACCCTTGTACATATCCTGTACCACTCTTACATACTTCTCTGACACTCATGATTTCCTCATACAATACTACAACTCCTCTCTAGGCACCCTGTCATATGCTTTCTCTAAGTCTACAAAAACACAATCCAACTCCTTCTGACATTCTCTGTACTTTTCCATCAACACTCTCAGAACAAACATCACATCTGTAGTGCTTTTTCCTGGCATGAAACCATACTGCTGATCACTAATCATCATGTCCCTTTTTAACCTTGCTTCCACTACTCTTTCCCACAACTTCATGCTGTGACTGATCAATTTAATCCCTCTGTAGTTGCTACAGCTCTGCACATCACCCTTATTTTGTATAAATGGCAGTATTTCTTAAAAGGCATTTAAAATCACCTTCACAAACAGCAAATGTATAACTTTCATCATAGTATGGACCATTTTTGTCATTTAGACCCACACTTTCATGCCATGTGCCAGTAAAATGAAGTACTTCTACAGTTTTCAGAGATCTGCCTTCAGTAAATTTACACATAATGTCCTCAGATGTGAATTTGGCATTATTAGCTGCATGAAAATTTTCACTGTAAAAAAATTAATAACTCATGTTTAAGAACTATAAAAGATATCATATAGGAATGCTAGTATTGGGGTAGTATATAATAAACATCTATAATATTAATAAGATTTTAAGTGAAACCATTTAACATATAACATACTTAGAAGTTTGAATATAATTGCTTCATGCTTCTCACAGTATTTAGAAACCAAATGCCAGTGTGCAGTGTTAATTTCCTATTCTCTACACTGCAGTTTTATTAAATGACTTGACTATAAATGATAAAAGTCTTTTTCATTTGTTTTCTAACCTTTTTGTACTGGTAAGGGTGCAAGTCATACTTACATACATACATAAAGAGAGAGAGAGACAGAGAGAGTGAGGAAAAGAAGAGAATGAGTCAACATTCTTGAAAAAAATGTAAATTCATGAAAAATGTGTTCACAACCATCTCCTTTAATGCTTCCTTGACAGTGATCTTCTGTCCCAAACACAATATGGATTCCATCCTCATCACAATACAAATACAGCATTATTATCATTTTTATTAGCATCAACATACATAAGAACAAGGACAATCTTGCTTCAGCTCTTTTTTCTGACCTTTCTATAATGTTTGATATGTATCTCATAAGAAATGTCTAAAACGGTTACACTGCTTGGACTCCACTTTTGTCACTGCTTAGTTCTTGATTTTCAGTCACTGAAATGGGACGTATCATACTTTTCTTTCTTACCAACCACTGTCTGTTGGTGTTATCTAAGGCCCTATACTTGGCCCACCCTTATTTAATGTTGTTTATTAATGATCTTTCAGTAGCCACTGAACAAACTTCAGTGACCAGTATGCTGAAGACCCCCCCCCCCCGATCTGCTCAGCTTCAAACTTAACTGGTCTTCAAAAAATAACTCAGGATTCCTTCTCCTCAACAGAATCCAGGCTCACAAGCAATTAGCCATATCTGTAACCTAATATATAAAAAAATGTTGCTTACAACTAAACAGTGCTTTGAAAATAAATCCCTTTTCTCAGTCACAACAATGAACAAAACTAAAATAAGAGTAAGTTACCAATACTAAACATCTGGGTGTCGTTTTAGATGATACGTGTGGTCTTCATTTTTAAAATGCTATTAAGAAAACACATCAAAAACTTAGTATGCAGCAAGCTCAAAAAAGCAGATCTAACTTCTCTATTTACAGAAAAAGGCCGCAGGTATTTGCTGGTGATCAGAGAGATATAGCCTTTACAGACAATTTAAATGATCCAATATGTATTCTTCCTGTTTCCTCAAAGTTGAAAGTTGAAAGGTCATGAAGCAATTCTTCTTTCATGATGAAAATGAAGCTAGGCTGGGGTGGTGAATAAAGACAGTCTTGTGGCTGCTTTTAAACTGCATTTTTAGTCAAACCAATTAGCAAGGTGGGAAAACACACCAACAACACTCTTTTAGTTTGAAATACAGCTTGTGACCACACAAGATGAGCTGCAAATTAAAGAAATCCATTAACACAACTTAAAAACTTCCCCACTTTTAAAACAATGAACTAAAATGTAAATACAGACAAAATAACATTTAAACAGACTACAACCCACCAACTATAACAATAAAATATTAAATGAGTTAGCGGCATTTGCAGGCATCCTACAAAACAATGCAAGTTTCTAAAAATCTATCTTTCATATTGACAACTATAATTTTAAGACTACTATAGAAAAACATAATGCATAATTAACAACGTGAAACAGCTCATTAAAACAGTAATATCTTGATGTTTATGATAAAACTAGCTACATAAAATATTTAAACAAAGTGAAGATACATCATGCTTTTCTATTGAAAGAAAAATAGAAAAGAAAGAGAAAGACTATTGCTGAAACCGAAACAAATTAATTCATAGTACTCTAATCATTACTAATGGAAAACTTACTAGGATTCAATATAAGAATATAAAATACAAGAAAATAAATAGCTATCATTATTGTTAAATGGTACAATCAGATAAATGAAAAGTTTTGACCTTGTGGTTTGTGCTATTCATCAGAAGAAGATTAAAGCAGTGTTTCTGAACAACAAAACAACAATATCAACAGAAAATAAATTGAGTCATCACTTTTCTTTAAACTTTTTACTGCTTTTTTCATTAGTTGTCCATCCATTTCTGGTAGCTTGCCGCTTTAAGCTAGTTATGGACCAGTCCATTTCTTCAGATTTGTCTAAAAGTTAATTTTTCGGAGTAAAATCCAAAGCTTCTTCAATTGTGTTAAAAGTTTTTTGCCCTTCAGGAAGAAAGATCTTGATTTTTGCAGGGAAAATAAGTTGAGATTTGATGTTTGACTTCTTTAAGCTCTTAATTAAAGGGATGCATGCTTTTCTTTTAGGGATCACTGATGAAGTATAGTCATTATCAAATCTGATGTTGTTTCCTTTCATTTTATTGGAGAATTTAACCAGGTTATTCATAGATTCATAGATTAGTACTAGGCTAACTGCCCTTGTGAGTCATTTTAAGCCTAGCCAATTATCCCCTGTGAGATTCAAACCCCGTACCTTGTGTTTGTAAGGCAAACACCTTAACCATTAGGCCACCCTCCCAATCTTTAATACCAAATCTTTGTCCTGAGTTGAAAGGAAGTTAGCAATTATAGATCTGAGAGGGGATGAATTATTTTGTGAAGAATAGTTTCTTAATAACTTCATTTAGTAAATCCAGTTGTTTCATGCAGTTTTCTTTTATATTATCCATTTTGCTCTCAAACTTATCTATTTAAATTGAAAGATCTTGGATACTTGTAAGAATAGATTGTACTTCCTTTTTAATCAAACTCTCCTTAGAAGAAACTTTTGAGTGTTTAATGACTGGATATGTGTAAAAGACTTCTGATAGGATTATGACTTAGAAAAATCACAATAACTTGATTTTTCTTCTGGATGTTAACACAGAATTAATTTTAATAGACAAAATTAATCATATAAATATTTTCTTCAAACTGTAACAAAAATATTCCTGTCAGAATAATTAAAAAGAAGTAGAGGAACATTTTTATGCTGCTAACTGCTCACCATCATGACTATGCCCCTCTTTGCTGAGTGATTTCTTGAACTGTTTGGCATGCAGATACCTTCCTAGATGTGGTGGGGGGAAGGGGAGTGCATATGGTAAATTAGCATAAGCCTCTACTCATTAGCATTCAACACGACTGCAGAGTCATCCCTACATGGTCCCCCATAGCTTCATGCTAGAGCACTGTGATATACCAAATTAGAATGGTTACTGAATCCAAAAATTACTGCACCGTGCACATGGAGGTATACTCATCAGAATACCTTCCTGAATCAGATTCATGATTATTCCTCAAAGGATTATTCTTCAATGGACAAATGAAAGAACATGATTTGTTGAAAACTCTGGGGGGGGGGGTTCCATACCTCTTAGCTTATACATACCAACTCTACAGTTACACAACAGTGGAGAAAGTGCAAACCTTCCATTCACTGAAAGTGACTTTCAGCAATAAAGTCATCACATTGCCACCGATCGCAGCATAAACCTTTGACTAACATTTATGTTCCTCCTGAAACCCCCCTCCATCTTTCATAGGTAAGAAAGGTTTTACCTTTTAAACCACTCTGGAACTATAAGATGGTAGCACAGATGGAGCTAATAGTGTAGGTAGTAAATGTGGCAAATATAAGTTGTGTTGGTTTATTTATGAAAGATCACATACAGTTGTGATGGAGGAAATACAAATATCTACTAGAAAATACACCTGTAAAATAGAAGAAGTGGTATATTGTGTTGTCTCTGAATGTTGAAATAGTTTTGCCATATGTAAAACTATAAGAAAGATGCATGAATATATTAGTGAGCATGTAAGTGCCATAAGAAAAAAATCTACTAATTCCTTAGGAAAACATTCTACTGTGTGCATCATCTTTAAGAAATGTTCCTTCTTTCTTTGCAATAGATGAAGTGATTCATAATGGTAGGCATAGGGATCTAAATAATCAACTCAAAATAATGAAGGTGAAATGGTGAACTAAACAGGATACTGGTTTCGTAGGGTATGTGTGAGATAGTTACGGACCTTAGGGTTAGGGTGCGGGTTAAGGTAAGTGGATAGTTAGTAATGTATGTGTGATTTAGTGTGGGGTTGGGTTTTGTTAACTGTATGTGTGTGGTTTATTTATTTTGGTGTGCTTGTGTTGTGTATGTTTCTCGGAACAGCAAATTTTTTCCCTGGGAAAAAATTCGCTATTCTGAGCATTTGATGTTTTCAATATTCAAAATTTTAAGTTTGAACATATGGTGTTCGACATCTTGGAATTTTGAATATATGATATAGACCCGAATAGGCATATTAAAATTAAAATTGTTTAAAATAGCCAAATGAACTATCACTCCAGAGAGAAAATAAAACCAAATACTATACAGACATACTGTCAGAAAAGCCACAGAGGATATACCAAGTCTCTATTATTTCATGGAAGATGAACATCTTTGAATCATTGAATGGCATTTTGAACAGCATTTAACAGCTGTTCGTCGATCCATTCAGATTGAAATCGCATTATGGTAGAAGTCAGGAAATCTGCCCTTTCCCTACTGTAGTGCGATCTCAGAGTTGGCATATAGAATTAGTGGGGGGGTACACAACCCCCCATATGAGGGGCGTTCAATGAACAGCATTTCCGATGAAATGAAATTCAATGGTGTATATTTTCAAAGATATAATATAGACCCGAATATAACACATCAAAATCTTTTATTAATGAATGGTTAAGAGCTTTCATTCGCAATGATAGTGAACCTCATCAGAACAATTGCAATTACATAACCCCCCCTTTTATATCAATTATTCATTGAAACCTAATTTTAAAATCACCCTACCGCAACTTGTCAAGCCATGAATATTAATAACTAATTTATAAGTATGAATAAATTAATATCAATAACTTAATTTAATTAAGTTGTTGTTGTGTCTTTCGGCTTTTCCCAGTTAGGGGTCGCCACAGCGAACTCCGGTCCGCTAATGATTGGTAGTTGATTTTTACGTGCCGAGTTACCAGCCCTGATGCACAACCTTCAACAAAGGTACGCCCATTCACACATGTCTCCATGCAGAAGATGCTCTAGCTGAGAATCGAACCAGACAGCGTCTTACTGTGAGGCGACAATGCTACCGCAGCACCATTATTATAAAACACAGAAATACATAAATAAACATACCCAGGGATCCTACATGGAATTTATGTGTTTGCATGATGAGCAGCAGAGATAATCGAATATGCATGCTGCACATCTCACTTACATAAATACGAGTGAGGTTTCGTGGCCAGTAAACCATGCACAGAAACACAAAATAAAAGGGAATAAGCACACAAGTTTGTCTACATGCAAATTTGCTCTGCAAGATTGTATGAACAGCCACAATGACTACCAGGGATGAAATTACTGTAATGATTGCAGTAAGAACTCATTACAGAAAAGTGTACTCAGTGCAATGTACACTTTAACAAGTTTTTGCATAGTGAAATATTGGATGTTGGAGTGATCAGCAAAAGCAGATAAAACGCAACATTGAATCACTAGGTAGGGACAGTGTGTTGATTAAAATGGCCAAAGACATAAATGATAGGAATGAAGAAGAGAGGAAGAGGGCATGTACACTATGCAATGTACACAAGACAGGGTACACCAATGTAGGTACACTTCCAAGACAAGTCAGAAGCATAACAATAAGCACATATGTAGATAGCACAGTATGTACTGCTATTTACACCTCCTGTGAGACAATATTCAAATCATCACACAGAATAGTGTATATGTGATGGTCACACAAGGTTACATGTCGATGGAGATGAACCGTTGTGATATTAACATCATTGACTGGAGAGGACATTTAACAAGGATGTTTTATACAATGGGGGTATGTGCATGTTGTGAAGCTCTGCAAAATGACTGAAATGTCAGCATACCTCACAAACAGCCACAAAGAAATAAGCAACAGACTCATGGACAACTGCTGACAGGAGCAGGCACAATCAGAAACAATTTTAAATTGTTATAAACATTAATCTGTGACATTGCCAGAATATCTGAGTTTAAGTTAGTATACATGTTCTGCAGGAACAGACATATACAGCTATAATGATTGCCAGTATTCTGTAAGGTGAATTCACATCCCCTTTTTCAAAAAATAAACTATCTTTGGAAGGATCAAGTGGGACAATGTTGAATTTAGGGCCAGTCTTAGCCATTTATTTAATTAATTAATTAATTTATTTATTTAACATTTGTTAACCGGAAAGGGTTTGCTTGACACATAGGCCTCAAAGGACACATGTAAGAATCAAACTCTTGCCAACAATGTCAACAATATCTGCATTTACTGAGTGCAACACTGCAATACATATCACACATGCATCTTATACAACACCTTGAAGAGAAGTCTGCACTGTCAATTACTACTAGGTCTGCATACCAAAGAATAGTTCTGTATGGGCAACAATATGTGTGCAAGCTTACTGTGCCCAGTGTAATATACTTGACTAAAGTATCCCTAGCTGACATAGGTATCAACCATAGCGATAACAACACTTGCAAACAACACACAATTATTAATGGATTCCCTCCACACAACTGGGTATTGCATGCATGTGCCACATGTAATAGCAATGGATATTGTCTGAAGCATCTGCATTTGATGAGTGAATTAAGAAGAGGTGTGTTATAATGAGTGGTACAGCAGTATGTGAGACTGATAGCAATGCATCAGCTATGGTCATATGCACAGAAACTACAGCAGTGCAAAGTCTAGCATCAAAGATCGAGGAAGCTGTCACTCTGATATTGTTCACATAACAAGCAATGCATGGAGTACAACTGTAGACGCACATGTCAAACCGCAAGACATGTGCCACATGATCCCTGTCCCCTGACACTGACATTGAAATTGTTAAACTGGCATGAAATCCTAACATGCATCCATATGTGTTCATGCAAACTATCAAGTGGTAATACAGATGTGATGTACTGTTATGACTGTGATGCTATACAGTCATGCTATAGCCGTACCTAGGATACATTTGGAGTTTATAGGGTCAAAGTTCCATAGCAGAGCACTAGGCTAAAGTTCCAAGAAGACAGAAAATCCTAGCCATATTTAACATGAGTTTCACAATTTTAATTGGATATGTGAACAGTTGCCACATTTATGAGCTTATTCTATTTGATCTGAGACCAACTGCCTCTATCTATCAGGGACATGGGTGTGACACAATGAGTACAATTACCATTAATTATCCATTGACATAGTTTGCACCTGAATAGGGTCAGGAAAGGCCTTTGCTTTGCATAAATGGGAAGCTTGTTCCAGAGAAGATGTAGTGTTGGAGTGACATTTCTGTCACTTCAAGTGTGAATCTGAATCTATTGTTTCCAGGGACTGTAGATGCCCCTCTTTTGTGCAGAGGGATGACTGTTGTCTTCCTCCATTCATTAAACACGAAGCCTGTTTGGAGGCTACAGTTAAATAGTAATTCCAGAGGCCCTGATAGATCATGTTTCATGCTATTTAGAAGGCATCCTGGGATACTGTCTGGGCTCACTGATACAGTGTTATTGTTCTTAGAGGGAGCATTATGGACCTGTTCTTTAGTGATAGTAGAGGGAGTTATATTTGATGATATTTCCTGAGGGAAGTTTGAGGGGGCCAGAGGGATAAAACTGAAGCTGAATTTATCAGCCAGGAGGTTTGCTATATCTTCTGGCTCAGTATAGGTGACTCCATTTACAATGAGCTCTGCACACAATTGTGTATTGCCTTTGAGGTTGTGGACATAGCTAAAGAATGCTTCATGGTTGTCCTTGGCCTGGGAGGCCAAACTTACATCTAATTTGGCTTTGGTAGACTATATTTGCTGAGATGTTTGTTTAGTTTGATGAAAGTGCTTTTATCCTGCTGGGTGCTGCACCTCTTAATTTTTGCCCTGATTTTCTTCCTCTTGTTATACAGCCTATTGATTTTGTGATTCCACCAGGGTGGCTTTTTTTTTGTTAGTTCTGTACTTCTTCCTGGTGGGTACAGCTGCCTCTATGCAGCTATTAACATGCTTGTACAGGGTTTTTGTGAAGAGTTCTGCATAGGCAACAGTGTTCTCAGGGTTTATGGGGGCTTGAAAATTTGCCAGGCTCTCACTTAATAGCAGGAGGTTAGCCTTAGAATAGTTCCTGAATATTCCAGGTTTAGCTGGGGGTCCAGGTTTTATTTTTACTTCAACGGAGATCATTTTGTGGTCTGACCTTACCAGGGAAAGCATTACAGTAGGGGGTGTGCAGCATTCTCCCATATTAGTGAGGACCAGATCAAGTATGGTTGTACCCCTGTTTCAACCATATCTGGTCCAGTGGGTTTGTGTTTACAAAATCCAGGAATCTCTGTGCATGTACGTTTGGTGTCATATGGGATTTCCAATTAATAGGGGGGCGATTAAAGTCACCTATGAATATGGTATTGGGTTGGGTGGTTAGTGTTTCTAATAATTTGGTTTCCTGGGTCATGGAGGAGGACCTATAGCTTGCAAGGAAGTGGTATTGGGTTTTGCCTGTGGTGATCTGAACATGGAGTAGCTCAAGTTCATTGTCCTGTTTGAAGTATATTTATTTCTGATATAAATAGAGACACCTTCACCTTTAGTCCCTGCCTGTGAAGTAGCTGGCCTAAATGTGTGGAAGACATTATAACTTTGCACTGTTGGTGTGCTCTCCATGGCTTTCAACCATGTCTCAGTGACTGCACAGACATCAGCATTCTCTAGGATAAACAGAGCTTCTAGGGAGTAGAGTTTTTTGTTTAGATTCCTAGCATTGAGCAGTAATACCTTTAGATTTTCTTGGTTTTGATTTGCTATGTCGGAAGTACTTTCATTTTGGCATTGCCTAAAAAAAGGCACTATGGGGAAAGACAATGTTTTATCTAATATTTAAAAAAACCCTAGATGGGAGAGGTGCAGACCATCCCTGGCAAAGCATCATGGTCTGTTGACCATCTCCTTCCATGCTGACAAATATTGCACCCCCTTAGAATGACACCAGAAACTAAGCCAATTATTAAAGTCAATCATCTTTTGTTCATATCATCCTTGGAGAAGGTAAAATTCCGCTTCATGCTAGGCTTGTGCCAGCCTGAGCCACATATTCCGAGAGCTCCATAATGTCTCTCTTCATATAGTTTAGGAAGGTACATCTCAGGTCACTTACTCCCACATGGACTATGACTGAGTCATATTGGTAATTGTGGTCCAATGACCTGAGTGCCTGTGTAATGTGGTGGATTCTAGCCTCTGATAAGCAACTGACCGTGACTTTCGCCTTGCTCAGCCTGGTGAGATGGACATCAGTGTGTCTCACGATAGAGTCTCCAATGACCAGATTGTTGGATTGTGTGGTGCCTTGCCTTATGGGCTTAGAGGCAGAGGCTCCATGAGATGTATCTCTATGTGTTGATGTGAGTGTTGTTTTGAAAAAGTGCATTTGGGGCTGCTGAGGGTATTTATGTGTACTTTTTCTAGGAGGTCTTTGTGTTTTAGGAAGGTTACATTTAATTACCTCAGCATATGTGGGTCAATATGTCTGCTTTGAACTTTGTGTGATGGGTGCAGCATGTGTACTACTGACAACTTTATTGACATTAAGAGTACTTTTATGTGAGAGCCTTGCCTCCAGTGACATTATCTGTCACATACCATATCAGTTTGTTTGAGAATTAACTGGTTGTCAGTAAACATGAGGTGATTTCTGCATTGCCTCAGGATGCCCATTTCCACCAAGCTGGTAACAGAGATACTAGGAAAGTTCATATGCATGGCCACAGACCATTTTTTTATTGATTAGACAGTTGGAGTGAGAATATCAATAACTATCAGGAGTATCCGGTTTGCAACTATGGGGACAGTGCTTGTCATTGTAAACTAGTTGCCCTATGTGCAACTAGGTATTGGAGAAATTTCAGTTGTGCTTTTGCAAGAAAAATGTCACTCAAGATGTCTGAGTCTGTACAGAGCACTGCCAAACACTTGAAGGGAAACTAATAAATAGACCCTGAACATTTAAGGAAAAAGTTTTTAGGCAGATATTCTGAAGTTAGAAACAAATCAAGCAGTACTTACTGAAAACAAAGAATTAGGTTGTCAAGAATGATGAAAAGAGGGGAGTCACAAGAATGGCTACTGCCTGGCTACTGCTGATGCTGGTCTCACCACAGCTTTACTCTGTTGGGATGCAATGCTCCTTTGTTTCTTCTCTCACCAGAAGCAAAATGTTAGCACTAATCCCAAGATAAGAAGCAGGCTCCGGCCTGTTTGGTGATCCACAGTATTGTCCCAGATGAAGTAAGGCTTGTAGTCTTTTCCTGGTAGATGCCTTGAATAGCAACCAGACCAAGCAGGAACGTTAAGTACAGACACTAACTCTCCAACCAGAAACAGCCAGGAATCAATGCACTCTACTCCTTCTCTCATCAGGAGCAGAATATAAGCACAGATTCCAAACTGTCACTCATAAAGTAGTTATTAGGCTTTCTGGTGATTAGCAGTCTCCAGGAAATAATGTCCCTATACTCCTTCTCTCACTGGGAGGAAACAGAAGCACTAATCCCAAGATAACTACTGAGAGACAGAATGTGGGATCTCCAAAAACTGGTAGTCTTGCAATAGATGTTTAAAGGTAAGATAAAAAAAATGGTTTATCCTAAAAACTCCAGTGTCCACTAAGCAGTTAGATATGAAAATGTGTAACTTAAGTTTTAGCTGTCTAAGTGAAGAGCCACTATTTTTAAAAGAGCAGGACAGATTGAAAGACGGTGGTCACTTTTGTATTCTGGTACTATGGAATACAGTGGGCTGGCCAATAAATTTAAATATTTGAAGGGGAGTGACTTCACAAAATCATAATTTTGTGCTTACTCACACAAGCTAGTGAAAGAAGAGAGGGAAGGAGATATATGGTCAAATTAACATAAGGGGCAGGCAACTAGAAAGTGGTGTTTAAGAACACAACAGTAACACAGTGGGGGGTGGGAAAAATTCTGTCTGACTCACAAGAGACACACCTGTGGTCTCTTCAAGTTTTTGTATGCAATTAAAATCAGGATACAAGTTTAACACAGTGTAAAGAAAACAAATCACAGTATACAAAACAGAAAAAAGCAATAAAGTAATACAAAGTACAAGAAATCAAAAGCAAACTAACCTTTCCCTCACAGCAAGCTGTGGCAGAGTCTGGGTGAGATTTTTCCAGTAAAGCTAGTTGAGACAGTTTCTCTGTAACACCTGAATTTGGAGTTGTGTCAAATGACTTGGCCTGCTCAAATTAGGTTGGACATTCTGTCCCTCATCTATGGTCTTGGTGACCTTCTTGAGGAAGTAAATAAGATTTGACAGACATAATCTAGCCTTAATGAAGAAAAAATGTGTCGGTTATACAATCGGACATTTACATACAGTATGTTCTTGTTAATATGGTCCATAAAGACTCTTTCCATTGGCTTCCAGATGAGGCTAGTCAGGCTTATGGGTCTATGATTGCCGGTGTTGGCTGATAGTTCTTCCTTGTACATACAGATGACTTTTGCTGTCCATCATTCTGCCAGACAGTAGCTTGTCTGGAGGCTGTGATTAAGTAGGGATCCAATTGTGTCTGCTAGGTCATGTTTTAAATTATTGATAAGGCAGCATGAGATATTGGTAGGGCTCAGTGATACTATGATTTTAGCTTTAGAGAGTGCGCAGATAAGCTGCTCTCTTGAGAAAATATGCTGAGTAATGTTTGTATGTATACATTGACAAGATGTGTGGTCAGGGGGGTGAAGTCTGATTCAAATCTGTCAGCTAGCAGGTTGTCTGTTGCCGCCATTTGAGTACTGGTAGTGCCATCCACAACCACCTTTGTGCATAGCTGTGTATTCCTCTTAACATTTTGTACTTACTTAAAAGATTTGAGACAGCACAGCCAAATACAACCTTGGATGTGCATCACATGATACACAGTGGAACTTGTTAGCACAGTCATACATCTCTACCTAGTTCATGTCATTACATCATTTGCACATCATAAGTCTCTATGTTTATCACTGGAAAGGTGTTTGTGTGTGTGTGTGTGTGTGTGTGTGTGTGTGTGTGTGTGTGTGTGTGTGTGTGTGTGTGTGCCTGTGCGTGTGCGCACGCGTGTGTGTGTGTGTGTGTGTGTGTGTGTGTGTGTGTGTGTGTGTGTGTGTGTATGTGTGTGTAGACTCGGATACCATATATGGGCACATTGCAAATGAGGTGGATGTGGTGCATGCAGAGCAGTTAATGAGACAAATGCTGACAGTCACATAATGCTGCTGGACAACAAGTGAATAATCCTTGTGAATAGCAACACAATTGTGCATGCAATAAATTCCAAAAGGTTGCAAGTAAATCTGACCTGGTTGTATGCTTGTGTATGTAACAGCATTACAATATGTGGATGAAACAAGGCATATGTGCCACTGTAATCAGTATGATTTGAATACACTGTTGTAAGGTATCCACAGCTCAACACAGCACATGTGGATAACTGCAACATTGACATGTGCAATCTTCATAGGGTCATAGGACATTATTAGGCTAATGGCTAACATCACATAAAATTCTAGCATTTAAACCAAAATTGCCATATCTATATGAAGGTAGATAGTAGGGTTATGTGTATATGTGTGCACATGTGGAATTGATTTATGTACTACCTCTGTCCATATGTGACATGTGCACTACTCTGTGACAGTAACAATCACACATCAAGTGTTCTGCAGATGGCTTGCTGAGCGTCCTGGAAGGACTGTGCTTCACGATGTACATATGCATCTATGAGATGATAACATCATCCATGGTTCTGTAAGAAGCATGTCATGTTGCCAGGGGGAATTAGGGTATCTTGGTTTCATGGGGCTATGTTAAACATTCTCCTGAGTGTGATTCAAATGAAAAGAGATTTAAAAGATCATATACTGGTATCAATATACCAACAGCCACACACACACAGCAGTTGAATGAGGTCAGATTTAAACATTATGCATGTGTAGGTATACAAATTGGATTTTATTCAATGTGACACTACCACAGGTGCCTGACTTTACACTGGTGCACTGCACTTACAGCATCAGTGTATGCTGAGAAGAAGATGTCAGAAGGAGTATGTAATATTGATGTGGATTCATATCTTGGTGTAAAATTGCCTACCCGCTCATATTTGAATGAGCACATACATATAGTGTTCTGTGAGATTAGAACCACAAACTACCTACACAACTAGAGAGCACAGTAGTTGCTCATGCCAACACAGATATCTGATTGTAATACTGTCAAAGTAATCTTTTAAGGGGATCAGATCATATACGTTTATAATAAGAAGTGGAAAGGAGTGCATGACATAGCTGTAGTCTCACATCCACTGTTAAAATTGTCTCAAGACTGACAGTAGAATAAACATACACACACAACTTGCCCACAGTGAGATTACAACCCCTACCTAGCTATCTACAGAACACAGTACTTAACACAAGCACCACAACACAACTTTCATAGTGTCAGATAACACTTTATAGCAGATGACATCATTTGTGTCTGATGAAAAGAAGATGGTGATAGGAGTGTCTCATATGCTGTTCAAAAACGATCTTCAGAATGTGAGATAACTGAACATAAACCAGTTGACCACAGGGAGACTACAGCTCCTACCTAGATATATACAGGTCACAGTACTTACCACAAGTGCCACAGTACAAGTCTGACTTTTGTATTCTCAGATAACACTTTATAGCAGATGACATCATCAGCATCTGATGAGAAGAAGATAGTAGTAGAAGTGTCTCACATGCTGTACTAAAATGGTCTCTAGAATGACATTTAATGGAACACAAATACAAGTTGAACACAGTGAAATTAGTATCCCCTACCTAGCTATCTACACTTACTCAAGAACACAGCACTTAATGCAAGTACCACAGCACAAGTCTGACTTTTATAGTGTCACTTTATAGCAGATGGCATCATCAGTGTCTAGTGAGAAGAAGATGTAGCAGGACTGCCTCACATGATCTTCTAAAATGGTCTCCAGCATGTGAGCTAACTTAATACAAACACACACAAGTTGACCACAGTGAGATTTTAACCCCCTATGTAGCTATGTACACTAGGTCAAGAACACATTAACTAATATAAGTTCCACAACACAAGTCTGATTTTTTGTACTGCTGCAAAACACTTATAGCAGACGACATCATTGGTGTGTATTGGCAGGGCTATATGAACTTGCTGTGCAGTCATGTATAAATGTAAAACTTTTTTCTCAATGAGACCTGAGTGATTTTAGTAGGACACTGACTCATGCTGTTCTGACTATGCACGCGCACACACACACACCCACACACACACACACACACACACACACACACACACACACACACACACACACACACACACACACACACACACACACACACACACACACACACACACACACACACACACACACACACACACACACACGTTGACTAGAGTGAGATTAGAATCCCTACCTAACTAGTTACACAAGCTAGAGAACACAGTACTTAACACAAGCAGCACGGCACAAGTCTGACTTTTATACTGTCGCAGAACACTTTATAGCAGATTACATCAACAATGTATGTTGGGAAGAAGATGTTGGGAGGGCTGAATGAACTTGCTGTGCACAAATGTAAAACTTTTTTCTCAATGAGACCTGAGTGATGTCAGTAGGACATGGACTCATGCTGTTCTAAATACACACACACACACACACACACACACACACACACACACACACACACACACACACACACACACACACACACACACACACACACACACACACATTAACTACAGTGAGATTTCAACCCCTACCTAATTAGTTACATAAGCTAGAGAACATAGTACTTCACACAAGCACCATGACACAAGTCTGACTATCATAGTGTCAGACAACACTTTATAGCAGATGACGTCATCAGTGTATATTGGGAAGGAGATGTTGGAAGGGCTGTATGACCTTGCTGTGTAGTCATGCATGTCTGTAAAACTTTGTTCTCCATGAGACTTGAGTGATGACAGCAGGACACAGAGTCATGCTCTTCTGACTATGCACATACACATACAGGCACACACACAATTTGTTTGTTGTACAATTTGAACCCTGAACGATTTATTCAACCTGAAGAACACAATAGTTAACAATCACTTCACTGAAGTATGATTTTTTTCTGGTTGTAGTGGTCCTTATAGAGGTTGACACAATCATTTTATGTTACTGTTATGAGATTGATGTGCAAAGAGTGAACTTTGGATTTACTTTCGTGCTTGTAATTTACACATATAATTAAAAAGGCAGCCTCTTAAACTATATGCAATAAGCTGTTATGAATGCATGTTGCAGAACTGAAGCATACATGTATCTGTTTCTCAATATGTTGCATACATAATCTCAGTCACACACGCATACATATTTTGCAAACAGCATGAATGCAAGTGTCAATGTATGAGTGTTCATATTGTGTATCAGATAATCTCAGGGTCTAATGTTAGTATTAAGCTTTAACAAATGTAAGAATGCAGTTGTGCTCTTTATTTCTGTATTGTAGTCAACAATACACCTATTATTGACATATCCATTTTCAAGTGCATGGGTGCAGGGCCTGTAAATATGTGCTCAGTGACTAATAAGTACATTCCCTATTGTTGTGTTTGTAAATGCCTTTGGATGGGCTAAAGAATAACTGGGCAAAAAAGGGATGGCAGGCTGAGCCACAGTGGTTGGCCTACCTCCCTCTGTTGAAAAACGTTTTGTTTGTTGGCAGAAAAGTATGACATCAGAATGGTGTAATCACACATATAAAAAAGAGAGAGATAAGGGTTGGGATGAAAAAAGAAAAATTATTAGAACCATTATTATGTGACATACATTCTTTATTACAATTAAATATACTTTTACTATTATATTAGCTATATATCTTTCAAAATCAAAAACAGGATTGTGAATTTTAAGAAATACTCCTTGCAATATGCATAAATTGCTTTTAGCAATAATACAGATTAAGTTAACAACATGGCATCTATGCCAGTTTTGATGAAATTAATATGAAAGAATAATATTTTTCTAATTAGAATGGATTTGTTACTAGTGGGAATTGAACCCACCAAATCTGAATACACTATTGCACTTGCCTCCTACAATTACCTTGCACTACAGAATAAAGCATGCATGATTTCTTTTATATTTAAGATATGCATGATCAAGTTGTTAGTAATGCATGGAGGAATGATAATTTATTAAAATAATGTTCATTTGTGTTGCATACCTACTCCTTGGTTTTCTGAGTCTTTCTAGGTATTCAGCATGTGCCTCCCTGTTCACTGAAGTCTCCTGAGCAGCTGAAAAATAAAGAAGGGGAGAAAAAGAGACATGAAAGCATTATGCATACCAGTCTTGGCTATCTCCAGCTTTTTGCATTAGTTAATGTTGCTTTGTCTGTATACTTACACAAATGTGTGATGTCAGCAATCCTAAAGTTATCCAGTGACTGGTTGAGTTGTGCCTACATGCGTTGTTTCAGGTCATTATAATGTTACCTGCATTGCATACCAGTGTGTGGAATGCCAGTCGCACTGGAGACAGCCTTGGCTAGAGTGTTCCAAGCCTCAGACTTATACTGAGACCCGGTATAGTCCCTCTGCAGCAGTCTATAGCTGTAGTGCTTTACAAGGAGTGCATTGAATATTCTTGACTCCTCTACACCTCATCTTTGAGCCTGAATTGGGCACCATCCTTTTCAGCCCCTGCCATGTCTGCACACATCATCCAACAACAGTTAAAGTATTTTCTCACCAATTTGTGATATATTGTTTTACGGCCAGTGTGCAAACCCGCACAAACATGCCAACCTTGTTTGCACAATGCTAAGTGGAGAACAATATTGCCAGAGAGGAAGGTAGTTTATGAAATAGGAATGTTAATGTGACAGTTGGCAATAATTTATGGGTTGTCTGCTGCTGTACCTAACAAAGTCTGTCCAATGGTCAAGACTGATATGTTAAATGACTTGACTTTTAAGACTTGAATGGGAGGCGATAGATTTTATGACTTGACACTGATTATGTGGTGCCTTACACACTGATAAAAGTAATTTGTACAATGTTGGATTCAGACCTATGTAAAATAGAGAATACATATACTTCTACACAGATGTTTTTCCTCATTGTCACAAAAGCAGTGTTTGAAAACATGGTCACTAATTATATAGACATAAATAACCAAAATCAGGTCCACTTAGTCCGAGGTAAACACAAGTATGGGACACAATGGCAAACTGCAGCCATTTAGTTCAGCCAAGCAGCCTTTACTAAGGAGTTAAGTGTTTTCATCCACAGTACTTGAGACTTCCTCAGAACATTTAATCACAACAATTACAAGGGTTATATACACATCCACACTCCATTAGTTGAATCAATTGTTAAATGATTAAATAATAATCAAGCATTTAAAGTGAATACTTCACCTAGTAAAATCAGCATAGAAAACGTATTTATAAAATATTTAAATATATAATATAGAACATTTCTACAAAACAACAGAATAACACATAAAATATGTTGTTAAAATTACATTTTTCAAAAATGTAATCAACTTTTAATACTAAATATATTTTGTTAAAGTTTGGCAGCCCTCATTTTCAAAACTGGTTATATTGAAATATGTTTGTTTAAACCAGGTGGGACAATGGCGTCCAACTTAATTTGCCATACCAAGTCGTGGTATTTTATCCTGTTCTCCCACTGTCCTCCTCTTATATTATAAGGCGTATATTCTCCAAAATTCCAAACTCAAACTTATTAAAATCATTACAAACTAGAGAATGTTTATATAGTGCATTCTTCACATTCTTTTATTTGTCATATAGATATTCATAAATTCTTTTTCCCAATTTCCTGTTACTTTTTCCTATGTTGCAGGACTGACATTGTGTATAAATTGCTATATATACTATTTCTTTTGTTTCACATTTACCCTTAACTAACCTAACTTCTGAGCCACAATAATTGTTTAAAGTAATATGCATTTTTTCAAAAATAAAATTGCAATCAATACATTTTTCCACACTTAGTAGTACCCATCATAATTGCCTTAGTATCTCTTTCTAAAATTTTCTGGATATTACTATCAACCTTATAGATAAACTGGAGCAATTCCCTCACCAAGTTGTATACTTCTTCATCTATCTTTAAAATAGCCCAGTTATTCCTAATAATATTCTTCATCTGTAAACTCAAATCAGTATATGTAATAGCCATAGAATTCTGAAAAGCTGGGCTAGAGTCAGTAGTTATTCTATTTTGTTGTTCACTGAAAATGATGTAATAGTGCAGGCACTCAGGCGCCATGGTGCCTTTCTGCTTGAGAGAGGAAGTGGGGATGTGACTGCCAGAATGCAGATTTGGACCCAAATAGTCAATGATGTAAATGCCATAGGGCGATGCACCAGGGCTTATAAGTCATAGGACCACTGATATAATTTCATCAGCCTGGGGGACAGCAGCTGCAATTGCCCGAGAACAACTGGCTATGGGGGGGTGGTCCTGCTACAGAGCCCCCACTGACACCAAATGAAGAGTTTTTGGCCACTGTCAGAGATCCAAACAGCCTAGTGGAAACTGCACACCGTGTTCCTGATGTTGATGCTGATGTGGCTCGGAGGTCAAGTGTGTCCCAGGAGCATCTTCCAGGTAAGCTTACGTATGGCAGGTTTTATATTTGCTTATAAACTGAAATATATAATTTGACTAATAATTCCTGGGAAGTTAAGTTTTTATGTACTTATTGATAGGTTAATAGAGTTATATGATACATTATACAATGCAGTTGTTCAATACACATGGATGTGGGTGGATGTGTCAAACAAGTTTCAGTTTCAGCTATTTCTGACAGAATATATAGGTAACTGTGTATTCATTGTCCCCCTGTGTTATTTCCATTGTGATTGTTAATTGTTGACCTTTCCTTGCTTTATTACTTCCAACGCCATCCTCCCTACAAAGTATGAAGACATCTGCATATGGTAAGTACATTTTTATTTGCTTATTAATGACTATTCCTTAGATATATAAATGATCTGTATGTGTAAGATGGGTGTAATGGGTGTCTGTATTGCTGTATCATCTGCGATAATGTGACCAGTGTTACGTTGTTATCATATAAATTAATTTAATATTTAGTGCAGTAGTAATTTCTTATAATAATAATAGTAAGTAGGCTAATAATAATAATATAATAAAATAATAATAATAATAATACTAATAAGTAGGATTCTGTTTGTGGATGTCAGCTCTGCATTTAATACAATAATTCCAGAATTTTCTAACCAATAGGAAACAGCAGGTGAAACAGAGGAAATTTACATCTAGCTATCACAAGATCAATACAGGTGCCCCTAGGGGATGTGTGCTCTTTCCACTGCTATTCTCCCTCTACACTAATGACTGCACCCCTAAGGACCCCTCTGTCAAACTTATTAAATATGCAGATGATACAACTATCATCAGGCTCATCAGGAATGGTGATGAGTCTGCATACAGACTGGAGGATGAGAAGCTGGCCCTTTGGTGTAGTTAGAATAAGCTGGAACTGAACACTCTTAAAACTGTGGAGATGACGGTGGACTTTAGAAGTGATGTTACAATATTATCCCCCTTTATATTTAATACTGTTGTGTCAGTTGTGGAATCCTTCAAGATTTTGGGATCTATAATCTCCCGGGACTTGAAGTGGGAGACCAATGTAGGGTCCATCATAAAAAAGGCACAGCAGCGAATGTACTTCCTGCGACAGCTGAGGAAGTTCAATCTCCCACAAGAACTGTTGATTCAGTTCTATATTGCAGTCATCAAGTCTGTTCTCAGTTCATCCATAACAATGTGGCCTGGATCTCAGTCTAATCATGACAAAAATAGGTTACATCGAATAGTCAGGTCTGCTGAAAATATCATTGGTGCTAATTTGCCCTCCTTACAGGACCTGTACTATTCCAGAGTCATGAAAAGGGCAGGAAAATCATCACCGAGCCTTTACATCCAGGCCACCATCTTTTTGAACTATTGCCATAAGCCAGATATTATAGATTCATAACCACCAAAATAAGCAGATATAAGAACATTTTTTCCACATGGCATCATGTTCATAAACGGTTAACTCAGCTTATTAGGTTGGAGTATTCTTTTTCCCAAACTTCCAGGGATTCTGCAGTATTGTTTACATATTGTTAATGATTGTTTCTTTCAGAGTTTATTTCAGTATTTCTTGCACTGAGTTGCACTTTGCACCTTGTATGTATATGTATATGTATATTTACTTTCTTGTCTTGTTCTTAATAGCTGCATGTATGTCTTTTGTCTTGTTCTTAATAGATGTATGCATGTCGTTTATGTAATTCATACTTGGAAGGCCACTGAAACTGGAGTCAAATTCCTTGTATGCGTGCATACTTGGCCAATAAATGTGATTCTGATTCTGATTCTGAATTTAGTTCTTGTATTTTTTTGATTATTATCACAGGTGATCCTGACAGTGGAAGTGTAGGACTCTGATGATGATGGTGGCCAAACAGAGGCACAGTCAGGGGTTGCAGGGGTTGAATCTAACACTGAGGTTGTGACTCACCCATCCCCTGTATTTTCTTCAGAGACAATCAATAAGCTTACCCATACCCATTCCACTGAGTCCTCAGATATTGGACAGGTTGAGGGTGACACACTTGATCACAGTAGTGTAGTTACTGCAGCTTCAGTGTCGGTTGACTCTGGCTGTAGTCAAAGTGTTGGTGTGGTCCCATAGAGTAAGGTTGGTTGGGGTGCTCAGAGGAGGTCTCTGTGAGTTGTACAGATATGGGAGCCATGGTAACTGGCAGGAATGCAAGCCACACATTCAGGATGATTCTCTTAACATTACAAATGATCTGACATTTAATGGAGTGGAAGCCCTTTCTGCTTATGTATATCCTTCCCTGTTCCCTTGGTGGTGCTTTGATCTTAATGTGTGTGCAATCAATGGCACCCAAGACTTCAGAGAAGTGTGCTGTGGGATAGAAATCCTGCATAGTTGTAGCGCTGTCCTCAGGGTTATAGGGAAAATATATGTAGTCACTAGCATGCTGTAGTAGAGCATTCAGGAACTGATGTAGGATCCTGAATGCTGATACCTGTGACACCCACAGCATGTCCCGTGTTGGTTTTTGTAGCTAAAATTCTACGTGCTACACATACCTTGGCCTACACAGTTATTGGTTCCTCTTGGTTTTCCCTTTGCCCTTGCTCTCAGTTGAGGATGACAGAGGTTGTAGAGTTTTTGTAGTATGTCTCTCTCCACCCTGTAGCACTCTACTATTTCCACCTCATGTAGACCATGAAAAGTTAAATGGAATCTAAACACCCTTCCCCTTCTTGTCTGAGGTCTATTAGCAGCAGTAACAGCATAGACCTGAGCCTGTTGCACATCCACATGCAGAAGAGCAGCAGTAGATGCTACCATTCCTTCCATGTAGTGTAATTTCTGTGGCTGTATTCCAATAGATTTTGGAATTCAAGGCCAACACTGGATGACATGAAAAGAGACATGGAGGAGCTCTCTGATCTTGTAGCCCAGGCAGGTATGACCCTAGCCCTGAGTAGCATCCTGCCATCACCCAGAATGATACCGCACTGCAAGGACAAAATGATTGACTTCAACAATTGGCTAAGCTTCTGGTCTCATTCTAATGGGATCCAGTATCTGTCTGCCGGGGATGACATGATCGACAGACCACAAAGTTTTGCCAGAGATGGCCTGCACCTGTCACCCTTGGGATTCCGGATACTGGCTAAAGCTCTTGCCACCCCTATAGTGCCTTTTTTAGGCAAGGTTCAAATGACAAATTCACCACCGTAACAGGTACAAGCAAGCAAAATCTGAGGGTAATGCTACTCAATGCTAGAAGTCTAAACCTCAAAATGCATCCACTCAAGGCACTCCTTAAAATGGAGAACATTGACATTTGTGCAGTGACAGAGACCTGGTTCAAGGCTGCAGAGAGCACCCCTGCATTACCAGGCTATAATTCATACCACACTTTTCGGCTACCTAACCTGGACTGAAACACTAAAGGTAGAGGCGTGTCCATATTCATTAAGGATATCCACACCTCCAGGCTAGTTGCTCAGCATAATGCATCTGAGATAATCCAAGTGCAACTAATTCTGGGAAAGACCACAATCCAAATTGTAACTTGCAACAGATCCCCCACCATGCCCCAGGATTCCCACTCCTCATTTCTCGATACACTGGAAAATATTAGGGTACAACCCAACACCCTCATAATGGGTGATTTCAACTACCCCATCATTAACTGGGAAAACTACTCATGTACCAACTCTTTTGCTCAACGTTTTCTAGAATTCATAAATTCCAATACCTTGGATCAACTTATCCACACCCCCACCAGAGGCAGCAATATCCTAGACCTGGTCATTACCAACATGGGCGACCTGTGTTCCACACCAGAGGTCAATTCCTCGCTGGTCAGATCCAACCACAAACTAATCACCCTAGACATCCACATCCCACCCCCACCCCCCATTAGGGAAACCACCATAAATAATTTCTTCAAAGCCAATTTCACACTTCTTAAGACAGAAGTGGCAAACTTCATGACACCCATGCAGATGGACAATAGAGGTACGACTGCTGAAGCCTACACAAATGCACTTTATAAGCACTTACACGAGTGCATGGATCATGCTATCCCTAACAGAACCAAGATGCTATCCTCCAAAAAAGAAAGCCAATCTGGTGGTCCCATGCCATAAACAAACTCTACAACAGAAGAAAGAAACTGTTGCAAAAAATAATAAAATCCCATGATTGGAGGAACTCCCTTGTCAGCCTCAGTAAGAAGCTGACATCCCTCATAAAATCCTCCAAAGCTAGTTATGAAAACAAAATTGCCATTGATTCTAAAGACAACTACAAAGCATTCTATAGTTATGTCAAGAATCTCAATGGAAACACTCAAATCTGCTCTGAGTTACAGTACAATGGCACTAAATATACAGAACCAACTGATATTTCCAACATCCTGGCAGATAGGTTCAGTGCTAACTTTACCCCTCTCTCACCTTCTAAAGGGCCCATCTCTATACCAGAAGAATGCAAAGTTCCTGTAATCACAGCTGCACAGGTAAAAAATACACTCTCCAAAGCCAAGAACACAGCATCCATGGGACCTGATAACATCCCAGGTTGCATTCTACATGAACTACAGAATGAACTGGCACCCCACCTAAGCACCGTGTTCAATCATAGCCTCACCTCAGGCTTTGTGCCCACTGAATGGGGCACAGTGACAGTTATCCCACTCCACAAAGGGGGAGCCACCACGGACCCTGGGAACTACTTCCCAATTAGCTTAATGAGCCTAGTCTGCAAGGCCATGGAACGTATCATCATGGAACTTATAAACAAAGACAGTGGTAATCTTCAAACTCTGGACCCCGCCCAGTTCAGGTTTGTAAAAGGGAGATCATGTCTCCTAAACCTGATAGACTTCTGTGAAGCAGTCACCAAAGCTGTAGACGAGGGTAAGATGGTTCACACAGCCTATCTAGATCTCGCCAAGGCTTTTGACACCATCCCCCACTCTGGAATTATAGATAAACTCACTAAACTAGGTATAAATCCCTATGTCACAAGATGAATTGCCAAATGGTTCACTGACAGAACCCACACTGTGAAAGTAGCAGACTCCAAATCCGACTTCAGACCAGTGACAAGTGGAGTACCACAGGGTTTAGTCCTGGGTCCTCTCCTGTTTGGTATCTACTTTTCTGAAGTACAGGCTAACACAGAAGGTCTTTGGCCAACAAAATTCGCAGATGACTGCAAACTAGGAGCCATAATCAAAACTCCTAATGATGTGGACATCCTACAAAAGGGCCTCACTGAGACAGATGCCTGGTGTTAAAGCCATGGCCTCAAGCTCAATGCCAAAAAGTGCACTGTCATCCCCTTTGGCAAAAACTGTACACATGAGCTACCACATAGGTGGTAGTCTACTTAACACCGAAAGTGTGATAGGAGACCTTAGGACACAGGTGGACAGTAGTCTCTCCTTTGATAATCACATCACCACAGCAGTCAGGAAATCCTTCTACATGGCACACCTCATCACAAAATGTTTCTCATCTAGGAAAAAAGAGGTAATTGTTCCCCTCTACTCATCACTCATTAGACCCATTATAGAGTACAGCGTCCCTTTTGGTATGTACCTCACAAGGCATCTACAACAACTGGAAAAGCTGTTGGACATGCTCTACTTAAAGAAATCCAAATCCCTCCGAGCTACATGCTCTAGGGACCTAAACCTTGTCACCACAATAAACAGAACATACTGAAGGGATAGATTCCTGTCCCATAGACTTCCCATACTCTAGAACAAACTACCTATCTATATCAAACAAAGCTCCTCATTAGCACTCTTCAAGAAAAATCTTGATGACTGGATGTGAAATAGGAAATTCACCCCGGGGATCACCTCTGTGGCTCTGCTTGACAGGGGCACAGGAAAATAATTTTCTTGGCTGGTGAAAGCCAGGGTACCCTTTTGGCTAAGCTTATATAGGCCCTAGGGCAAATAGCCTAGTACCTACCTATGAACCTATGAACCTAAGTGTACATGATTGCTTTATAGTTTGTTGAATAGCTCCTCCTTCTTGGATTGGTTCATTAGCATACAATTCAGCTCCTTATGCTGTAATTTGCATGCCACAATGTTTACTTGGTTTGTGCAACTCTACACACCATGTAGAGCTGCTTACGGAATACCAATTGGTGTGCTACCATGTGCACATCGTGCTGCGATGCTCACATGGTTTTAGCAAGCCATGTACGGTTTACTGAATTCAGCCCATATACTATGTCATAACACTTCTATTTAAATAATGCAATTAAAAATACAATTAAAAATCCATTTTAAGATTTAAAAATTAATTTAAAGGAACCAAGCATACAGCATACCTGCTACCTAACTTGTCCTGCTTTCAATACCAAAATACTATTAATAGAAACTTTCTTATTAATACCTGGAATTTTTATTGCAGTTAATTTCAGTTGCCATAACAATTCCTTCTTTTCAAGGTAAGTTTCCCAATCCCCTCTTCTCACATTTTGGGGTACTTTCTCTAAGATAAAAAACTGAAACTTTTTAAAATTCTCACAACTTATATTGTGTTTACATAGAGCATTTGTCTTATCCTTTTTGATAACTGAATAAACATGTTCATAAATTCTAGTCCTTAATGCTCTCTCAGTCTTGCCAACATATAAAGCCTCATAGGACAAACACTGCACAATATCAATTACCCCTTTTGTGTTACAATTATATTGTCCATTAGTAAAATACTTTATCAGGTATGTTTATGCACTGAAATTCATTTGGGAACTCCTCATGTTCATTGAGAATCATGGAAATGGTATAGTATCAACCCATTAATTTGATGTCTTTTTTACTTATTTTATTTTTATTTATACTTTGTTGACTAGATTGTTCCCACAAAGCCAATGGCTTCTTTTAAAAGGAGACCTGAGGTGGTATTCATACTAACTGGGGAAATTTGACAAGGACACTGATAACTTCCACTAGTCTTCGCTGTTGTGAGTAGAACCCATTTTGGAGAAAGACTTCCACCGGAGATAATGGAATGGTGAAAGAAATGAAGGGGAAAGCAAATATTGAGACCACAGAATGTGTTTAGGTTTCTGAGGAACTGTTTCAAAGAAACCTGTTTGATGGAGATGAGTCAGCAAATGATGGATGTATAATTACAACTTCCAGTCAGAAGGGTTGCATGATGATTTACTTAAAGCAATGGTGGTGCAGAGTGAGCCAGAAAATAAAGGAGATGTTTTCTGGGGGATCATTATGGAGAAAATACAAAAGGAGGATGCAAAGACAGTCCTGAAGAATAGTGGTGAGATGGAAAAGAAAACATGCAGAGAAAGTAAAGAAGGTAAAAGTGGAGTAGTAGAAAAGAAGCCAAAAGAAAATGAAAAACAGAAGTATGTGGTAAGGATTCAAAGTAAAGAAGACAAAGAAATGGACAGGTGTGAAGTATGGGACAGTTTAATAGCTCCTTTGGGTGTAAAATCACATGAGGTAAGAGTATTCATTCTTATTAACACAGAAACATTTTGCAACAGTATATACAAGACTGTTTTTTTCAATTAAATTTTCTTGGACAACATGAGAAAAAAAAAAAAAAACTCCAGCCCATGGAATCTTTATGTGATAAAAGCAGTTAACAGGGAAAGAAAAAAAAAACATGTACAATTTTGAACAGAGGTAGAAAGAGAGACTTTGAAACAACATTTGAAAGCTTTATGTAAAGAGTACTGGGCATTTCAAAAGTTTATGACAAAAGAGGTCTATGGACTGGTGGCTGGGATTGTAACTTTGTGTTAAAAATAGAAAGAGAAAAAAATATACATATACCATGCATGATAAATGTGGAGGGGAAGAGGGGTGTTGTAAAGTACTGGGAACAACTCAAAACACATTTTTTGTGTGGAAAAGAACAAAATTTGATAAGTAAATATGACAAAAAAATGTAATATTTTTGGGGAAATGGGACATGATGCAAAAATGTGAATTGCAATGTTATAAATGTAAGAAAATTAGACATTTATGGATGGATTACAAAAATGAAAATGCGAGTAATGAAAAAGAAAAAGAAAATGAATAAAAGGAACAAAGAGCAGAAATTTTGGAAGTAATAGAAATAGAAGAAAAATTAGATGAGAAAGATAATAAAGAGGACATATAAGAAGGTTCTGAACTAAGTGATGTAGAAGACATAAACTGTGAGGCAGTAAAAGGGAAAAATAATTCTGTTGGTAAAAAGGTAAAAGACAAAAAAGAAAATTTAAAGACATAAGTACAAAAGAAAAAAGAAGAAATGGATGAAAAAGAATAGGCACAGCTAAATATTGGGGCTTGGTATAATGGTTAAGGTGTTTAACTCAGAGACACAAGGTAAAGTGTTTGTTTCTCACTTCTGGGAATGAAATTGGTTAGGCTTAAAATTACCTATTGAGTAAGCTCAAATGAGTTCAAAACACACACATAAAGGCCAAAAGGAAGAACAGATGTACCACAGCAAAACATTTATTTTACTAAGCGCTTTCATCTGGAAATACTTCAGACTTCATCAGAGTGCCGAATGAGTTGTATAGTCTTTGCATTAATCATAAATGTAATAGTATGTGAAATAAATTACAAAGTGAAGGAGGCAGGGTATATAACACATGATGGGTTAAGAATTCTATTTCTATTGATATATGCAGATGACATTATAATAATTACAAAAAAAAAATTTAGATAAAAAAGTAATAATTTCACACAAATAAGTGTTTACAGATGATAAACTCAAGTAGAAGCAAAGAACCAGGAATCGGTGGACTTCCAAAGTATGAACAGCTTGTAAAAGAAGTAAAAAGTCCACCAAGGAGTCAAGAAGCAACTCGACCTATACCCAAAAAGAAGTCAAATATTATTAAAACCATGGCAGTTCATTATTCCACAGAGAAACAAAAGTTTAAGCACAATATTGAACACAATGTTTTTTAATTAACTATATGTTAAGTATTTGAGGCTGGTTTAGATAAAAGGAAATGATGTCAGTTTGCAAGAATGAACTCTGAAGAAGTCCTGAGGCATTTTTGATATGGGATGAAAGCACTAAGTTCTATAATCTTTGGACATTAAATGGTCTGTTTTTAAGAAGTTGTGTTTGCTTTATTGTTGGAAGCAGTGAACCTGGTAAGCATTGAAGGAACTAGTATCTCTCTGTTTTGACATAACAGTAGAAGAAATAGAGATGATAAAAATGAATCATTCCCTGGATTAGATGGTATAAATTATGAGTATTATAAGGAAATAGGTAAAGATGAAATTGAATTAAAAAAATTAAATAAATGAATGAAGGAGGGTATAAAGGAAGAAGACATGGTGGAGTGATAACATTTATAGGGAAAAAGGATGAAATATATAAAACTTTGGAGGCCTATAACACTAGGGAACACTGACTATAAAATATTTATGGAAATACTAAAAAAAAGGGTGGATAAAATGTTGGATGAAGTAGTAGGAGAAGAGATTTGGGGCATAAAAGGAAGAGATGCGAAAGGAATGTTAATTATAGTGAAAGAAATAGTAAGGATGATACCGAAACAAAACAAAGAAATAAGACTGGTTGCAGGTGACATAGCTAAAACATTTGATAAAGTGAGCTATGAAGCAATGTAGCAGATTTTAGAGGCATATGGCATAGGAGATAAAAATATTGATGTAATAAAGAAATCTTATGAAAATTCATGAGTACAAGTTATGATAAACAGAGGGATGGATTGGAAACAATAAGTTTTAATTGAGGAACAAAATATGGATGCCTGATGAGTATGTGCTTATTTCTATTAGTAATGAATGCAATAGTACAGACATGCATGCATGAAATGAAGGAGCTAAGATGTAAGATGGAAGGAAATGCTATATTAACAATATGTGTGATATATACAGAGGATTTAGTTCTAATAGCAAAAAGCAAGGGATAGATAAGTGAGGTTGTAATAAGAATCAAAAAGCTGTTAAAAAGCGGGTCTACAGTTAAACAAAATGAAGTGTAAGGGATTTGGTGAGATGAAAATAAATGGAATATATTTCATAAGAAAGGAAGCAAATATTTTGGGAATGACATTTAGTGAGTATCAAAGTTTAATAAGACAATGGAAAAAGATATTGGAGCAAACTAAATATTGCTAGCTTTGTGGAAAAGCCATATCTGCTGAATGTTTATGTGTTAGGAAAAATAGCATATTTAGTTGGAATATATATGTTCACATTCAAATAAAAAATTAGTTGTTAGAGAATTTTTACTTTTATTTGATGCTCAAGGCTGAACCCAGTGAGAAGTGGAATAAATTATAATAAAAGGAAGAAGGTGGTTTGAATTTAAAAATCTAGTAATGCATTTAGCACCTATGCATTTATTTTGTGTAATGGGGAAGATAAAAGAAAGACAAAAGAAGTGATAGGTAAGATGCTATATGAAAAATATAAAAAAATATGGGAAGAAAAAACTGGGAAAAGAAAAGAAATAAAGGAAAGCAAGGACAAAAAAAGAATACGAGAAACAATGAAATTATAGAGTTTAAAAATTAAGTGAGGTTGATGGGAAAAGAAAAGAACAATATAATACAATTTTAGAAAAAATGGTTTGCCCATGGAAGGAATTAAAAGAAGCTGAAAAAATGCAATATGCCACAGAAGAAAAAGTTCTGACTTTTTTTAGGAAGCAGAGGTTTTTCTTAGACATTTTATTACACAAATTACCAGTGAATGGGAATAGGAAATACAAGGTGATGGAAGACAGAAAATGTGTTTACTCTACTGAAGAAGGAACAACAAAACATTGTTTTTTTGGATTGCATAAAGAAAGAAAATGGAAAAAAGTTTAGAATAAATATAGATGGGAAAGTCTGAAGTATATAAATATGAATATAATATTAAATGGGAAATATGATAAAGTAAATACATGTGATAGTGATAAAATGGATAAAGTACTGTTTGTAACAATATGGGTGCTGTAGAAAGAAAGAAAGATGTGAGAATTATTATATATAATTATTACAACTGTAGTTTTTTTTTTTTTGTTTTATTTTTAAAGACTGTACAATTATTGTTCGTAAACTGTTTTTTAATGCCTTGAAGCTTTTTTTCCCTGGGCCTCCACTGAAAATGGGTTCCTACCCAGTTGGACTTTTCCAGTAATCAAATGTTAATAAATAATTAATTAAATAAATAATAAATAACAAGAAAATGGAAATGGATGATGTATTAGCTGAAATAAGTAGACTGGTTTGGAAGAAAGGGTGGGGAAAGAGGGTAAGGATAAATATAAAAGAAAAAAGAATGAAAAAATAGAACTGTTTAATTTAAGTTATTTTGTGTTGATAACTTGTAAATAATTTTGTGTGAATGTAAAAAAGGAGTGTGTAAATAATTTATTTAAAAATGTGTGAGATTAAAATTGTTGAAATGTTAGTGTTATTGTTAGTGTTCAGGAACTTTATTCACCTGTTAAAAGGAAAGTTGATAATAACTAATTAACTATTTTAAAGCTTGATGTTATCTAGTGTCTATATCACAAGATTGAATGCTAAAAATAGCGAACGCTCTTTTATCGAACTTAAAATGTTGAAGGAACAGATCAACGATTTTTTTCCTAGGGAAAAAATTTGCTGATACAAAAAAAAAAAAAAAGGCAAAATAATGTGGGGGGCTGTGCCCCTCACATCCCCCAACTTAAATATACAAACTCCGAGATCGCACCACAATGGAGAAAACAGCAAAGTCTGGAGAACGACCCATCGATTTTGAAAAAAAATCAATGTTTAGTGCCTTTGACATTTTCAGGTTTCATGTTTTAAACTTCGATATAAGAGCGTTCGCTAATTTAAGCATTCGCTGTTCTGATAGGAACCCGTTATCTATGTACTGGAATGTAAACTGCAAAAAATACAGGCATACTATAAGACCATTTTGGTAAGAAACATCTTTATGCAACCTGAGTGAGATATCCAAGGCATGGTGGCGATATATGTGAAACTTCCTTTGTGATGGCAGTTGGTGGCACAACATGTTGTGGTACTGGGCTGGTTTTTCACATAGTTGGAAAAGGTGACAATGGGAAATGTGTATATTTAAATGATGACTCTACAGATTTATTTCATTCCTTTTTTTTATAGTTCTTTACATCAGATGTATGATTCTATCTCAAAATGTTTTAACAGCCAGATATTTCAATGTGGTCCTTGTCTTCACCCTAGAGCTCACTTATCCTACCATTGAGAAACTGTCTGATGCACAGAAAATCCTTCACTGCTCTTTGGGATTACTTTGCTTAAAAGATGTCCAGAGATTATTCCATCCTAGGGTAAGAGACTATACTTTTACAGGCACAGAAAGCAGTAGCTCCAACTGACTGGATTACCGACTGAATTTCTGAAGACTAGTAGATGAGATGGTAGAAATTATTCAGGCCCTGTTTACTTATGGGTTGTGAGCCTCAGAATCCAACATGTTAGGAAGCAAAATCTTAGGTTTTAATGGAAAACTGACCAATCACTTTCAACTGAACATAGTTTAATAGACATTAGACTGGGAGTTCAGAAGTTACACATTTTCAATCCTATCTGTAGCTTTTTTGCAGACCCTTTCTGGGAGTCTGGAGGTACCTACAGGGGCTATGCACTACAGCTAAAAAAATGCTCATGAAGCAATATAACCAGAAAGTCCTGTTGTGTAGTTTAGGATAGATGTAACATATTAGCAATGCAAGCAAATCCGTTTAAAGACAGGGATATCCTTAGGAATTATTAGGCAATACATTTCAAGCTAGAACAGGCAGGAACAGGTGTGAAAACAAAAAGCTTGTTTGTCATTCAGAGGCACTTCATTCAGGTCCTGGGCACTTGGCAATAACCCTGGGAAAGTACTATCTTAAAGAAGCAAACAAAGAAATGTTAAAATTGTCATACTGCACCTAAAGAACACTGTTATAGGTAAAGATATTGCAAGGAAGAAGAAGATTCTGATGGAGTTACAAAAGTTTTAAGAATCGCTCTACTCTCCGATTAAGGAGGAGTGGAGGGGTGTGAGAGAGCTGAAAGTATT
Source organism: Protopterus annectens (assembly GCF_019279795.1). Lineage (NCBI taxonomy): Eukaryota > Metazoa > Chordata > Ceratodontiformes > Protopteridae > Protopterus > Protopterus annectens. The sequence continues at coordinate 1,329,584,541 of NC_056737.1, forward strand.
AAATTTCTTCCACAAGATACAGTTGTGATGGAAAGAGGAGCAGCATATGGCACAGATGTTTGTTACTATTTCTGTTGATGAAGTTCATAAGGCAATAATTAGCTTTCCAGCTTTTCATCTGGGAAAGCACTAGGCATAAACATTCAAATTTATAAAACGCTGGACTTGTCTTGCTCAGCTTTTGCATTATTTATGTTTTTCATTTAGGGAAGAAGATGACATTAACTTTTCATCCTCCCTATCAACTATAATTGTCCTCCAAACTCAGGGAAAGACCAATGGTTAGTTAAAATTACAAGCCAGTTTCATTGCTGAATGTTAACATCAATGTGTATGCCAATATATCGGATAAAAGTCTGAATGATTTGCTTCACTCACTTGCTTTGCCCACAGAGGCTGTTTTTGCAAAAGGAAGGTTCAGAAGGGACCACTTGCAAACTCAAATGATTTATAGGCAGATACTTAGGATAGACCCTAACATAGCTATTACACTATTACTATATTTTCAGAAGGCATTTGGTACCATAAAAATAGGCATTTATATGGGTGATTTTTGTGTTCATGCAGTCCCCAAATTCATTTGTTCAGGCAGTCAAGGCCCTTTAAGATGTCCCTAAAGTGCAAATGCAGGTAAATAATTTATTTACAGAGTCTGTTTAATTGTATAGGGAGACCAATCAAGGATGGTCCCTTCTTCTGGTACAATTTCTTTTGGCTACTGTGTCCTTAAATAGGCTGCTTAATAGTACAGAGAGGATAAGTGGCTGGAAACTACTGGGTGTACAAACAAAAGCCTTATTTTTTGCAAATGGTTGTATAGTTAAGCACCAAGCAGCCTGATAGAGACATTCCAGAGCTTGTGAAAAGTACTTCAGGAATTTCCAGTGTGGTTGGGGTTTGTATATCAGTATGTATGTATACCTTTAAGAAGCTTTCCATGGGCTTGCACATGTGTATAAATACTGAACATGTGCAAGCCAGACTGCCATTTTGTAGAGAGCTGTTGAGATGTACACATGCATGTATGTAATGATCTGTTAGTTAATCAGTTAATTTATATTTTATGTTGTTGCTATCTATCCTGATGTATTTCTATATAATAAAGCATATACATGAACTACTGCGCCTGTTCATCTTGAATCATAACATAGGACGAGCGACATGGTGTCAGAAATGGGATTCAGAATCAAGACCAAGATACACTCAGTTAATGTTGGAGAAATGTAAAAGAATTGATCATCCCTACTGCACGTACAACTCACAAAAACAGCTCAGAAATGAATTGCAGGTACTAAAACTTGCTTAAATGATTTCTTACTTGAAGAATATAAAACAAAGCACTCAGAATGCTCAAAACAAATTTCTAGTTAAACAAAATGTCCGAAGCTATGACATATTAAAATATTTGAAATAGTTACAACATGTTTGAAATAATGTCTGAATCACATAAAATGTATAAAATAAGGAAAACGACCAAATTTTTTTGCTATGTGCTACTTTTCTGGATTAATTAAAGCTGTTAGACATATCCGATGTATACAGAGTGTTCGCAAGTTTGTGCAGTATTACAATGCAGTTATTTTGCAAAATACAGTATTTTGGAGAGTTTATTGTGCATTTGAATTTTATTACAAGTACCTGGTGTGTGTGCCTATTTGCACATAATTACAAGGGCCATATTTGCAGTGTATTTAAGCATACTTTGTTGGCATGGCAGAAGGCTTTCATAGATGAATTCCACTTATATTTGATAATATTGTAGAGAACTGGAGAGTGTTTGAGCAAGAGTATAATATTTTCATACAAGCTGCATTTTCTGAAAAAGATGCAAGTACAAAGGCATTTATTTTGCTTAATATTGCTGGTTCAGAAGCCACAGAAAGAGAGCATTCATTTATGTATGCACCTGCTGTGTTTGCAGGAGAGGGGAAAAATACCATATAGTGGTTCTGGCTGAAACAAGGGAACGACGAGTGCTTAAAACGTAAATTTAGAGAAATGTGTAACCTCTAAAAAAAATATTACAATGGAAAGGCCTCACTTTATACAAGGGATCAAAGCCTGGTGATGTGTTTCTATATAAAAAAAAATCATATCATTTATTTATTTATTTATTTACATTTGTTGACCGGGAGTGTCCGAGTGGATGTAGGTCCATTTTCAGTGGAGGCCCGGGGAGAAAAGCTCCACAGTTTAAATAAACAGAGAGTAGCTACATTGGATTACATAGCGATTAACAATTTAACATAGCAATTACTTACAATATATTTACAGATGAAGAACATAGTACATCAGTAGACAACTAGAATCTATCTGTGAAGTACATAACAGACATTAACAAATGTTACAATAAGAAGTTCCTTCTGTATAATAAGTACTAGGCTTATGAGCATCTGAGCTTGCTATAATCAAGGTAGTTAGTGGGGTGGAAAGAAAGGTAGTGGTTGGATGGGGTGGTGATATTAGAGTGGGAGTTGCAAGGGCACAGCCAGCATGTTTTTAGGTGCGCTTTTAGTAAAGTTTTGAAGTGGGTGCATGATGAACTACCTCGCCTGTTCATCATGAATCATAACATAGGATGAGTGACAGGGTTGAAACTTAACTTACATAAGGTGGATGTTTTTGTGGGTAATCCTGCAGCCAGTTTGCTTAAGAAAGAGGAGATTTCTTTCTTGTTTAAATGGGATGTAGGATTCCCTCATTATTTCAGCATTTATTTGCCCATAATGTGAAGACAAGATTAGAGTGTAATTTAAAAAGGTACGGGATAAGTGGCAGGCGTAGACGACTAGCTGCTGGAGGAGGCTACACTTCTCTCTCCTATGTAAGCTTGCTTTGATTAAAATGTTTGCAGACATGTTGTTGTTTTATATCCTTAGACATATTCCCTTTAGTACTCCCAGGAGATAGAGTAAAATAAAAGACATGTTGTTGTTTTATATCTTTAGACATACTCCCATTAGTACTCCCAGGAGATAGAGTAAAATAAATAACCTCACCACATAATCTTCATGGGACAGCAAGTAAAGACACATTAGCAGGACAACTCACTTTACCCCAATAATATAGTGAGGTCTGTGTAACTAGGATTGTTCCTAAGTATAACACACCCTTCACATTATCCCAGCCTTTTGAGTGTAATAACTCTCCTTTTCCTATTTGGAAAAATCTGGAGAAACATAATCCACACTGCAAACTCAAAATGAGCAGTAACATAGTATCCAGCTTTTCCCAATACTGCACTACCATCTTAGCTACTCAAAAGGTGTTGTGCTTGTTATATAAAGCTAATATTGCTATGTTTTTATCTGGAATTCATAGTAGATAGCCTGACCCTACAATGAGAATAATTGGTAGGACAGAAGAATATATTGGGTAGCATATTTGTTTGTTGCAGGAAGTTGTGGGCCAAGTAGCATTTGCTTCTTTTCAGCACGTTTAGGCAGCGTGGGAGTTATCTGCAAAATTGTTTTTGCAGTACCAACGCTTGAGGTATGCTTTATAATAGACCTGAGGAAATGCATAGATGTCTCTTTTCTCCTTTGAATTTCTGAATGTACCTAAAAGATAATAACTTAAACCAGGTTGATGGACTGAGAGCAGAAGACTTTTTATCATTTGCTTATGCAGTCTGCTGTTCTAGAGGTAAGGACTAGTATACAAAACATGCACGCCATTGTAATTCAGTGGCAATTATGCATGCTTCTAGCTTCTTTCTAGGGTCTGGTAAAACCACTAAGGGCTAACGTATATATTTGACAAATGTTTGTTTTTGGTATGATTGGTATTTTGGAAATGTTGCCTTATGTGAGAGCATGCTTCTTACTCTTTATATACATTTTGGACATTTTATATACATTTTGGAACTATTCCCAGGTTAAATGTTTATGGGCTCACCTAACAGCTATGTTGGATGCATGTTATGGTTTGCATTTAGTTTGTACTGTTGCTACATACTCCATGGTGGATCATTCAGTAGTTGTCACTTTAGGGAAATCCTTTAAAGTCTGGATACTCCAAATTGCAAAAGTCATACATGCCTATATTGTCTAATATTGAAAGCATCACAAAAGGTTGGAATTTTTGGACCTTCAAAGACAGATAATGCATATGTTGCCTTTTATAGGATTTAATAGTTGTACCCAACAGTAGACTCAATAGTTAAACAGTAGTTTTTTAAGTATCCGTATGGCTTATGGAATATGTTTTTTTTAGAAAATGGACTCCTAAACATGATACAAAATTTCCCTTTTGTATTTCATGTTAATGTTGTTTAATATTGTGAAGTACTGGCGGTACGATATTGACCTTTAGAGTATTGTCTGAATGTTCTTATTTCTAACGGACTGCTATTTTGTTTTTTATAGTAAAACACATATCCATGTGCATAATAATGTTGATTGCATAGCTATGAAAAAAATTGGCTGAAATCAGAATGAATAGAGGAAGGCTGGGATTCCACATTTGCCAGCTGGCTCAAGTTACCAAGAGCAGGAATGATAAACTGAAATAATTTAGGTAGTAGGCAGTGAAGACATGTTGGGTAGATAAATGCTTTGGTGGAGGAGATATACAAAGTGAAGCAAAGATGCACTAACACTGATGCAAGAGTCACTGAAACATAAATGGATGAAATCACGTAATCTAGTCTATTATGAAAGTAGTTGACATCTATTGCTGGTGCAGTACATAGTTTAGTATAATACCAAAAGTATGAGGGATGAAGATTTAGTATAAACTAAAGATAGTAAGATTCAAAGATAGGATGCAGCTGCAGTTTAGTGTACAGATTACTATTATATTAGGAGGAAAAAGGCACATAGATTCTGAATAATAACATTCAAATATGGTCTGAACAGGTAGCAGTTAAGCACAGCGTAGGCACAGATGGTAGATGCCATTTGCCACACTCCTCAAGGCTCAATTGCCATCAATAAAATGGAGAGTGGTTGGCTCAGATGCCACAACAACAACACATGCTTCAAAGAGTCAGTAGGTACAAATCCTACACAGTGACTGTTTGTAGGATACCAGGGTATATGTTATGTAGTACCCTCCCCCCAAATGAATCTGTGTTCAGTAAATCTAGGGTGCATAGTTCTTGATGTATAAAATGTGGATGCATCGGTTGGTGTTTCTCTTCTTTACTAAAACTTTTCTTATGTATTATGCTGTGTACAAGATAATGTGTGATGCTATAGTATGGGACATGGTGTCAGAATCAATATTTTTGTGACATCTTGCCCTCCCTGCACATTCAACATCCACTGTAGTCATTAGAAAATGTTCTGAAATAAAAAAAAAAGTTACATTTAATCAGTATGTAGTGTTGTTTTACTGCATCTCTGTAGAGGAGCCTCCCTTTTATTTTTCATGTTTTGAAGTAGAATCTCAGTAAATGACTCTCACATTCATTTATTGCCAGATGTAATGATAAGACATATATTATTTATCATTTATAGGGTGAAACAACCAAAATAAAATGTACTTGAGGAAGTAGTTATCCCTTATAATGTTGGTTCAGCATGTCAGCACTTCAGCCATCAATGTCTTTTCATCTGCAATGTAAATTAAGTGTACGGTGCAGCTAATTGCAACTGAAATTGTAGAGAAACCAGAGAAAGTCCAATGCACAATCGTTCAAAGTACCACAGGTGAGGAAGACATTAAGGTAGTTGACAGTTTAACATTAAAGATGAGGATAATACAAATTTCCAGTCAAGAGATGCATACTCAAAACACAATGTGACCCAGTGTAAAATCTTATTAGTGCCAGGCACTTATTTTTTACTTAGTGATCAAGAGTTCAAGAAACTATTGATGCTTGTATGACAATAGCTCATATGCAAGATATGGTAGTTTGGTGACTGGTATGACTCACTGCTAAGAGATGGAAATGTCTGTGGCCTTTTAAATGATCAACAGAGAGTTAAAGTTAACACCTGACAAACCACTGGATTTGCTTAATCCACGTAAATAACCTAACATTCAAGTAAAACTAGCTGTGTAAATATTAGATGTGCAAAATAAAGGATGAAAGTGATTCAATTAATAAAAATAAACTAGAATGCAATAAACAAAGCAGAAATAAAAATGACAACACAAGACCATCCAAGATGATCCTAGAAACAAATGAAAAGTTAATAATTCAAATGCATGCATGGAGAATGCCTACATATATGAGAAAGGGTACTGTAACTACATGCTTCCTAAGCAGACTGGTTGACTATATTGAGGGCTTAACCATTTTGCCAAAGTATGCAAATTAACATAGAAAATAAAAACAAAAATATTTTGAAATATTTATATTCAGTAGAAGCTACTGTAAGAACAAAGGTTGAAATGTCCGTGGCTACAATAGAAATACATAATTACAGTACAACTAGCAATTACAATGTTGGTAGTCAGAAACACTGCGTATTTAGACAAATGTGCTGCTTGCAGTCTGGATACTGAAGCAGAATGTAGTGATGTTTTTGAATCTATATTTAAAGTGCTGAAGTTGTCTGATTTTCTCTTTGATCCTGCATGCACTCTTCTTATGTACTCAGGTCATAATCTGAAACCTATATGGTAGATTATGTTGCTTTTCTGAGTACAAGCATAGAAAATCCGGACTTGCTTTTCAGAAAGCACCAGTAGAGAGCATAATTAATCAGCCTAATGTTTTGTGCCACACATGTTATTAGAAACTGAGCATTGAGTTAAAGGATTTACAGCATGCAGTTGTATAGTGACTTGGTTACAAAGAAATCTCTATATACCCTCCCAGGCAAAAGTAATGCTATAGTTTCTGATAAGCAGAAAACAAGCAATCTAAGCATTTTAAAATCTATATGGTTAAGTAGTTTTAGTATTTTTAAAAGTTGCATCAGAGAAACCAACATTAAAGGTATTTTACAAGGACTGAAACAAAAAGGTAGATGTGTGTTAGAAAAATATGTATTAACATATGTGTGCAATGCTTATTTTAAATAAGGGAAGATTAACACGTTTTTATTCTATATGCAGCATTAGTTCTATTTGAAACTGAAAACATGCTTTTCTGAAATTGTGCTTTCTGACACTGCAAGATGCACTCTGACCTAGTTTGCTAGCACAGCAAAATACATGTTTATGCTTTGGAAATGTACTGGAAAGCAGGTGATTTTCTGCTAGGTCAGGAAATTAAATGGAGACTAATAATAATTTCTGTAGATCCATTCATTATGGACAATAAGCTCTGTTCGTGCTAATGAAAAAGTGCACAAGCTGCAAGAAAGTTAGATACTATAAACAATGAACTGCTTCAGAAATCTGTACTTGCATTGTTCTTAAATTAGCCATAGTACCTAGACTTGTAACATCACATAGCAAGAAAGTTATAATTGACCGGTGGTCGTCAAGGCCATCCTGTTTGCTGAAAAATCTTTTTTAAACTTTGAAGAGTCAGCTAGAAATGTGAGAAACATCTGTAAAGTAACAGAATTGTGAACTGGTGATCTACTACGTCAGCCGTAGTGGGCAATGTCTTGAAAGAAAGGTATAATAATTGTGACACTTCCTGATTTTAGTCAGACAAACTCTGTAACTGCATTTTTTTGTCTCCTTGCGCAAGAATAAAGATACCTGAACTGAACCTTATGCTTTTGGTCTTTTGAAGTATTTTCTTTGACATTTTTTGGTCCTTCAGACCGGAAACCCTCGTTTAGCCTGGGATCAGATGGGCCAGGTGGCATGAAACTGCGCAGGGAAGATACCACATTGGATCTTCTTCATTGAAAGACCTCCGACTGAATTGTCATGCAAAAGAGGCCAGCCACTTTTCTGATCTATGACTGAAAGTGGGTTTCGTTTGAACAGTGAGTGACCAATCGCTGAGGCTCAGGTAGTGTGAATCTACTTTTTTTCTGTTTTAGATCAGGGACTTGATTGTATTTGTTCTGTGAGAATTTTGTTAAAATTCAGGGACAGAAATATTGCTATCTTGTCATAGATCAGGGAAACAGAATAAGTAGGCAGGTAGTCTGAAGGGACTGTAAACACTTGGTGGTACCACATTAAAAATAAATTACGTAACATTTAAAAGGTTAAAACAAAATGGGTAATACGTGCACAAAAACGAAAAGACCCCAAAGCCCACCATTAACCAAAGACGCAAAATATATGCAATCACAACGCGCCGACAACGTTAGATATTATACTAAATGGGTTAATAAATATGAGTTTGATGGGAAACTAGAAAGATCCTCGCTTATCAAACTTATTAGACAGCTAAAAAACAATTCTAAAGGTTGGGTTAAAAAACAGTGTAAATTAGGAGTTCCTCAGGCACACAGGTGGATTGAGGAAGCAAACCAAAGAGAACAAAAGAATAAAAATTCAAAAGCAATGTTTCTAGACAAAGAGGATAATAACTTAGTTATAGCATCGGCCCCTCTGCCCCCTCCGGTTCCGGCTCCCTTACCAGTTCCTTTACCGGAATATGAAGCGAAAGAACAAACTGGCCCACTTCCATGATATCCAGTTATTCCTATAAAACCACTACCGTTTGTTAGAGATTCTATCGAGACTAGGTCTCGAACACGTAATTTAAAAGGGGATATTGAATTATATCAAATGAATGGAAATTCACGGGCTATGAGTGAAGAAGAGATATGCCCACTCATAGAAGTACCAAATCCTCAGGCAGGACAAGAAGGGCAGGACCCAACTCTCTTAGTATACAGACAGTGGACACCGGAAGGCATCCAGAAAGCCACAGAGGGAATTTCCCCATCCAAAAGTTAATTTTAGAAAGTTCTTAGAAGACTTACAGGGCATGAGATTAAGTTATCACTTAAACGGAGAGGAAGTAGAAAAAGTAGTCAGACAAATAGTAAGTCCAGATTGGCACATGATCAGTGGCAACTGGAATCCCCGTGATGCTGCACTCAGGCCCCTCCCACATGGCAGCGCAGAACTAGATAACAGAGTGAAAGGTCTGACAGACCGAATTTCTGAGAAATGGAAGCCTAGGGCAGACTGGACTTGCATTAATCAATGCATCCAGCAAGAAAGTGAAACTGTTGATAGATATTTTGCCAGATTATTAGAATGTTTTAACAACCACTGTGGAATGCAGGTGCCTGAAGACCAGACACAAGATTCCCCATATGAGCAGCAGTTAAAGAATGCATTTTTGAAAGGCTGTATTGCACCCATAAGTAGTTTCATTACTAAACATATGGTAGACCATCGTACAAGCAGATTACAATCACTGCTTGAATATGCTAGACATGCCGAAAGGCATTTTAATAACAAAAAGAAAAAGAAAGCCCAAGTATTTGCTGTGGAAGATGGAGAAGTTTATTTAGTACAGTCCAGACAAAAGGGCAAAAAGAATGCCCAGGGAAATAAACAATCTGATCAGCGATCAGAGGACTTTAACGGGAGAAAGAAAAGAGGTGAGTGCTTCAAAAGCGGGAAAAAGGGACACTTGGCAAGGGATTGCAAGAAAAATAAGAAGGCAGCAGTGGAAGACAAAAACGATGAAGGTGAGGACTGACTATATGAAAGTCAGGAATCACTAGATAGGAATAATAGAGAAAGGACAAATGAGAATGTGATAGAAGGAGCAGAGAATGTGATAATAGAGGAAGTGCAGGAAGCTACCGATGGTGAAGAAAATGAAATATTAGACCTAGCCTTACTAAGCTTAGAGCTCTATCTAGCTGACACAAAACCAGAAGTGACACTCCTGGTAGAAGGGAGGGAAGTCAAATTTTTGTGCGATTCAGGGGCATCACGAACCCTGGTACACCCCTCCAAACTACCATAAAATTCAAAATCACATGACTTTATACTAGTAAAAGCAGCTAATGGACAGCTGTATTGGAAGCCTCTCTCCCATAACATTACAATAACAAATCCTGTTTCAGGATTAACCCAGAAAAGCAAAATTTTTGTTTCTGCAAAATGCCCAGTGAACCTTTTGGGCAGAGATCTTATGCAACTATTAGGCATAGCAGTAGTTCCAACCATGCAGGGTATGGAAGCACAGTGACAAACTAATACTTTTGCAGTGCAAACGGAAGGTGAAACATTTTACTGGTACAGCCAGGACTTAGTTACGACTGGCCCTGGAACAGTAACTGAAGAGTTAATGAATGTAGCTATCAGTAAGCTCCACTCCCTTTGTATTGACATACAACACCTGTTGCACTGTACTCTGTATTATTGTAATACACCAGGACCTGATAAAGAATATGAACAAGAATTGTTTAGAAATCATGCAAACAGATTAGTACTGTGTAATTTGTACTGGGACATGAAAGGGAACAGTGTAGTTTGCTGTTCATTACCCCAGGAGTTCTTTTCACTTTACAAATCGAATCTAATACCGCATGTTAGTTTAACTAAAGAGGAAGATTTAAAATGGGTAAACCTAGGAGAAAAAAATCACAAAATGGGAAAAACAGACAGAATCAGAACTGTCAGAACAGGGAATACAAAAACAGAAACTGAACTGGATAACACAAACACATCCAGCTGTACACTTGCAGTCCAGCAAAGACGGCTGAGAAGCCCTCTTATTAGAAGAGGAAGAAAAAGCTTTGTTAGACATACCAGAGACTCTCTGGTCAACAGGAAAGTCAGACGTAGGACTTATTCGCACAGCAGGACCAGTTACTATCACGCCAAAGTCAGCATTTAGACCACAAAAGAGACAGTACCCCTTGAGAAAAGATGCAGAGGCAGGTATTAAACCAATCATAGCAGCTTTACTTAAGAAGGGAATACTGGTGGAATTTCCTGATTCGCCATGTAACACACCCTTATTCCCAGTTAGAAAAGCAAACGGAGAATGGCTTATGGTCCAAGATTTACAAGCAGTAAACGACGCAGTAATACCAAGAGCACCTATGGTGCCAGATCCACATACCTTGTTGAATGATTTAAAACCTCAACAGAAGTATTTTTCTGTGGTAGATATCAGCAACGCATTCTTTTCGATACCGATACACCCTGACAGCCAGTATTGGTTTGCATTTACATTTCAGGGGAAGCGGTATACATATACGCGACTACCACAGGGTTATAGTGAAAGCCCAACGATATTCTCACAAGAGATGGCAAGCAATTTAGCGGGATTTATCCCACTGAGAGGTAGTCAAATTTACTTTATGTTGATGACATTCTGCTGGCCGCCCCTACCCAGCGAGATTGTAAGGAAGATACTATAGCATTATTAAAATTCCTAGCAGTTGAAGGACACAAAGTAAGCAAAAATAAATTGCAGCTTTGGAGAAAACAAGTGAAATACCTTGGATATGTAATATCCAAAGATGGCAGAACATTAGATGAGGACAGAAAAGTAGTGATCTTACAAGCACCAAAACCCACAACCAAGAAGGAAATGATGTCCTTCCTGGGTACGACTAATTTTTGTCGAAGCTGGATCCCAAACTATGCTTTGGAATCTGCACCTTTAACCGACCTGATTTTTAAGAAACCTATGGCAGCACAAGATTTAATACAGTGGACACCAGAAGCAGAATTAACCTTCTGCAAACTGAAACAATTGATAGCATCATCATTAGTTTTAAGATTGCCAAATTATCACAAACGTTTTTTTCAAATTGTAGATTGCAAGCAAGGTTATATGACATCAGTATTGACTCAACAGCATGGGGACAAACAACGCCCCATTGCTTATTATTCATCACAACTGGACCCAGTGGCGCGGTCTCTACCCCACTGTGTACAAGCAGTAGTTGCAGCTGCAATGGCAGTGCAGGCTTCAGTCTCAGTAGTGTTATTCCACCCTCTCACATTGAGAGTGCCTCATGCAGTCGCAATCATTTTACTGCAAGAAAAAGTAGCATATCTTTCCCCTGCTAGGCATCTTTCTTGTATGACTATATTGCTGAGCCAACCTCACATGACAATTGAATGATGTACTATTTTGAATCCGTCTACCTTGCTCCCAACTCCTGTGGATGGCACACCCCATAACTGCCTGCAGGTAATTGAGCAAAAGACACTGCCTAGAAAAGACCTCACAGATGTTCCCTTGGATGATGCCGAGGTGACATATTACATGGATGGCTCATGCAAAAGGAGTCCTACAGGACAGAACCTAACAGGTTATGCAGTAGTTTCTGATACTGAGATTGTAGAAGTGAAACCTCTACCACATAGCTTATCTGCACAAGCAGCAGAGTTGATTGCCTTGACACGGGCATGTACCTTAGCAAAGGGTAAAAGCGTAAACATTTTTACAGACAGCCAGTATGCCTTTTCTACTGTACATGTTTTTGCACAACAGTGGAAGAATCGAGGAATGGTGACATCTACTGGCAAACCGATTAACCATGCACAGTTTATTTTAGATTTGTTAGATTCTATTCAGTTGCCTCAGAAAGTAGCTATTTGTAAATGCATAGCTCATACAAAACAACAAGATAGGATTTCAAAAGGCAATGCGAGAGCTGACACAGCTGCAGAGCAAGCAGCCTCAGAAGCATTTCTTTTGAATGAGGAATTACAACCTTCTGAGATTTTAGACTTAGAAATGTTGAAAACAATGCAGACACTTACTACACAAGCTGAAAAACAAAAATGGAAAAAATAAGGAGCAATTCTCAGGGAAGGGCTGTACATCTCCAAAGAGGGAAAACCGATATTACCGTCTAATTTATTTAGATATGCAGCTTTGTTGAGCCATGGGCAGAGCCATGTCTCAACAGGGGGGATGGTACAGTAAGTGAATCGGGTATTCGCTACGTACGGGTTTACAAACTACACTAAAAAATTTTGCCTGTCATATCACACTTGTAATAAACATCATGCACAAGGAGCGTTAAAGCCCAAGCAAAGGAGTTTCCCTACACCACCGTATCCATTTCATACTATCTGTATGGATTTCATAGAATTGAGCAAATGTGAAAATAAAAAGTACTGCCTTGTCATTGTGGATATGTTCTCCAAATGGGTGGAGGCCTTTCCGACTAGTAAACCAGATGCAGCCACTGTTGCAAAGACCCTAGTTAAAGAAATTATTCCTAGATTTGGCATACCAGAAAGGATCTACAGTGACAATGGTACACATTTCGTTAACCAAACTATACAACAGTTGAGCCGGTATTTTGGGATTTCTTTAAAACATCACTGTGCATATCACCCTCAATCTGCAGGGTTAGTAGAGAGGCACAATGGAGCTTTAAAGAATAAGCTTAAAAAACTCATGGCTGATACACAGAAGAACTGGGTGTACTGTTTGCCCCAGCACTGTTGAGCATGAGAACTGTTCCAAATGCAAAAGGATTGACACCTTTCGAAAAGATTTTTGGAAGAGCTTATTATATACCTCAGTGGAAACCTCTCATGCCTGCAGACCAGGAAGCAGATTGGACACTTGCAGAGTATATGAGGAGTATGCTGAATAACAAACATCTTTTACAGTTTAATTCTGTTTCAGACAAAGACCAAACCAAACCATCCGAAGTAGCAGTAGCCCCAGGCATGGGTCTGGGTGAAGACAATCAAAAAGAAGAATTGGATGACACCAAAATGGGAAGGTCCATTTCAAGTACTGCTGAGCACGCCCACAGCAGTCAAGATTGCGGAACGTTCATCTTGGATTCATTTGACACACTGTAAACTAGTCAAAAACTTTGAACTTGATAAAACTCTTGCTAACACACAGCAGCAGTAGAATGACAAGACCCAGAGATAATAGAAATGGTGAACGACTTCAGCAGTGTTGCATAATCATCTTAATAACTGCATTAGTAACAATGTTCTTTTTGCTATGGCTTTTGCTGTGGCCTTTCTTTTCTTCAGCCACACCAGCTAGACTGAACAAACGTGATTCAACACTCATAGACTGGCATCCGAACTTTAACACTTACCAAGCAATCAAATATGTGTATGCTGAGACTTTTAATATTTCAAATTGTTGGATTTGCACAGCTATACCAACAGCATACGGGGGATTATTGATGGCTGCTGTCCCCCTAGGGGTCAATGAGACCTGGGAAAACTTGATTTTTGAGACTACACCTGTAAAATCTAGAGACAAAATTGCATTATTCCTACCTGTTACACAAACAGGAATTGTATGCTTTTTTAAGAATGACACGATTCAAGTAGGTTGGAGCAAATGTAATGTAACGGTTTCTTATATATTAAACCTAAAAATGCTAAAAATACAGAAACAATTTGTGATGCAGATTATGACTCATACTTTGAGTCCTTGCATAAAACTGTCAGTGATATACAACATAATCCTGTTCTTTTAAAGCAACTGTCTATTATAGATAAGAAAATGTTTCATGCAGGGAAGGTGTATATCAATACTAAGGTAGAAAACTGTTATTTCATATGTGGGAAAAAGGCATACAAATGGTTGCCTGAGAATTGGTCCGGCAGTTGTTTTTTGGGTTACCTGGTCCCGGCCATATGACACACTAGAGCTTTGCCTCATGGGAGAATTCGAAACGTCAGAGACGTCACAAAGAAACTTGAAAATCCAATCAAGAAACCTGAGAATCTGATGGGACAGATCATAGCAGGCTGGAAAAACCATAACTCCATGAAAGACAAAAGTAAACTAGCACATATGGACTTGAGTGACAATATCATATCCTGGGCTGGCATAGCCCCTGCATATGGTGCAGTTAAATCAATTTGGGAACCGAGAAAGCTATCCAAACTTCTCAAGGTCATGAGCAATGCAACTTTTTCTGCTTTTGAATTAATGACTGATGAACTGAATGCAATGAGAACTGTGGTGCTTCAAAACCGCATGGCTGTTGACTTCACCCTAGCGGCGAGAGGTGGTACGTGCGCTTTAATCAAAGACGAGTGTTGTTCGTACATTCCCGACAATAAACACAAAATCAATGATCATTTGGAAGTGATTCAGCAAGTGTCAGACATGACCAGGCCAGGCCCAAACCCACTGACGGACTTTTTCCAGAATTTGTTTGGGGGGTGGGGTTCCATCCTAATGAACATCGTGATTGCCATTTGTGTGGGATTACTTTTGTTAGGAGCATGTATTTGCTGTGGTATTCCCTGCATGAAAAAAAATAATCAAAGATTTTATAGACATGTCAGTTTCTGAGACTTTGTATCAAAGTACTGAAATTGAAGAACTGTTGAAAAAGGAAACACTTTCATAAGTTTAAACTGAATGACTCTCTTAGCTGCAAATCCTCAAAGGAAGAGGTTAGGAGAAGAAACAAACTGTTTATGCTTTTGAAATAGAATAAAAAGTATTAACAGGGGGGAAATGAAAACATGCTCTTTTAAAAGCATGTAGCCTTTTTAAGTGAAGGGGGTTTTAATGAATGTTCTTGATTGCTTAATTGTTTGACTAATGACAGCCTAATACTTGTGTGTATGTATATATATATATATATATATATATATATATATATATATATATATATATATATATATAAAATGCATTTACCTATTTTATATGGTCTGAAGAAGCACAACTTTTATTTGTGAAAGCGCTTACCTTTTGCTGAATAAATTGTCTTATTTATACTGGCGGCTGTGTATCTGTGCTCTGTTTTACTATTGATATTTTGTCTCAGTCTCTTGAGCACAGTTTGTTCCTTGGAGAATTCTTTTGTTTTATTCATTTTTACTGCATTTTCTATGTCATACATTTGTGATTCATTTGTTCTATTGTAAGAATCAACATTATGAAGTGACTGCAGACTACTATTCAAAAAAGGAATTGTTTATCTGAAAGACAGAGTAAGTTCTGTGATCAGAGTGCTCAGAGACATATTTTAGCATCATGGCGTACCAGAGGAAATGAACTTTGATAATGGCCTTTAATTTACAAGTAATGAATGGCAACATTTCTCTAAAACCTGGATATTTAAACACACCAAATTAAGTCCTCACTACCCACGGAGTAGTGAAGAAATCTGCCAAAGCAATGCTGACTATGAAAAACATGATCAACCAGTCTGAACTATCCAACTTAATTGATTGTTACTTACCCCTGCTGAAATACAGAGATGTTCATTTTTAAGTCTTTTATCTTCCCTATTATTTATAAGCAGATGGCTTAAAAATGCTTGCCTTATATGCCTTGTTGTAGACAAACAATAGTATAGAAATAATAAAGGAACGAGATATTTTGCTGTGAAACAAGTCCAAGAAACTTAGTCCCCCGGATTCACTAATCTTCTGTTCAGGACTAACTTAGTCCTGCACAGAAGCGCCAGTATAGGAGCAGGACGGCAGCGAGCCATGCATAATAATGAAAGCATGCTGCCCAAGCTCCTAGGCTTACATGGAGTGTGTACGAGTGCAGGGGGCGTGTCTGAGAGCAGACCTCTCAGAATAAACATGCCCCTGCAATGTAGAACAGCAGAAGCTGTTAAGAAATGAGCAAGATCGCTCATAGGTGTCCTCATATCCCCACCAACAGTTCCCCATGTGTACAACAGCAACAGAACATTTATTTATTTATTTATTGACATTTGTAAACTGGGTTTGTCCAACTGTGCTTGTGGCCCATTTTCAGTGGAGACCTGAGGAGAAAAGCTCCAGTAGTACATTTTAAACAAGTAAAATTTTAAACAATATTGATATAGTAGCAGTTATAGCAAAAAGATTCACATATGTCGGGTTACATGCATAAAGTTAAACTTGCATTCAAAAGAAGCTAAGTAACAATTTTACATTGATATATTTCAATAGGTCAACAATAAAAAAATTTTGTTTGTATAAAATTATGCAAATGCATAGTAGACACACTGGAGAGAGAGGTGTAATGAGGTACTAAGTATGGTCCTTTTGAGGGTGCATAAAGGGAAGGATGACTAGGTAGGGTCATGGCAAGGGCAGGTTCTGGAATTGAGAAAATAAGCTTTTAGTTCATTTTTAAAGTGTGAAATGTGGGAGATTGAACGTAAGTCAAGGGGAAGTTTGTTCCAAGCATGGGCAAGGGAGTGTTTGTAGAGTAGTTTGCCTACTGACCTTTTTGGGTGGTAGATATCAAGTAATTGCTGGTTAGAAGTACGGAGGGTCCGGGATGGGATGTAGATGAAGACTAAGGAAGATAGAGATGAACATATAAATTAAAAGAAGAAACACTTTTATTTTTTTAAAAATCCGATTAAAGCTAACCGTAGGTGTGCAGGTGTACCCATTGCTTAGCCACATTTACAGCAGCTTAAAATGCTGAAGAGGATAACAAGGAGGATATATGCAAATGAAACAGCACAGCAATAGTGTAGTGGGCAGAGTATTTGCCTAGTGAGCAGGCATTCCCGGTTCGAGTCCCACTGCAGCACAGTCTATTTTACATGGCAAAGCATGTTATTACCAATATTTTTGTTGCAAAACCCACTAAAAAACATATATTTACCAACTGGAGTACTGCAGTAAATGCACATGTGAAGTGTCAGTGTCATAATGAATAAGGCACTAGTAAGCAGGTTTAATCACAAATAAGCAGTAGTAAGCATATGTAAGCACTAGTAAGCGTTTTTAAGTGCATCTGCATGGGGGTAAGGATTTCCTACACAAATTAAGCAAAGTAGAAACTAACTGAGTGTAAGAAACTGTAACCGGAAGTAAGTACTGCTTAGCTCCATGCAAACCCGCTTACAACTGCTTTCAAGTGCCTTAACCACTCTATCCAATGGCCCGTGTTCTGCCCAGCAACAAAATAAACAGCCACTACAAGGCTAGAACCCAAGACCCTGTACACTATAGTCACAGGAGTTAACCACTAAGCCATCATAGCAGTACATAAGTTTGCGGTTTAAACAAACAAATCCTCACCATAGGAAAATCAAACTGAACATGTGAAAGGAATCTATGTACAGTGTGATGTTGTATAACCTGCTACATAACATAAATATGTGAACTGGAGTACTGCAGTAAGGCCTGATGTGAGGTGTTATTGTAATAAAGTGTTGAAGTCCCCAGGACCCCATAGAGTGTACGTACACATGAATCACGGATACCAGACACATATATAACATGTCACAAATAATAAATCAATGCCAAAAGGAAAATATAATACAAATTACATATTAAGCAAAGCTAAGCATTGCACAGCTCAGCTTAGTTGGGGTAAGCAATGTGTAGGTCGGCTAACTCAATCTACCCAGTGGTATGCCCCTTTAAGCAATGCCAAAATTAGGTAAGCAGGTGTGCCCATAGCTTAGCCTTTTCAAAACCATCCAATGAGGGGAAAGTGTGGGAAATCAGGTGTATTTAAACCCCACAGGTGCTATATATAACTATAACTGGTTGCAGCTCCCTACTGTAGGCAGAATGGCTGGAGTTGGGGAAGGCACTCGATTTAGAGCACAGAGCTGGGGCACCCAGAAGTCTAGATTCATGGTATGGCTCCTGGTAAAACACCATGAGGAGACACTACTGCAGGGCCAGTACCAGGGCTCTTAGTATAAAGTGGAGGCTTGGGACAGTCTCGCCCATGACCTCACTAGTGCCACTGGTATCCCCCGGACTGGTGAGCAGGTCAGGCATCACCATGCTGACCTGAAGTGGTGGAGGGGTGATCTCTTGGACCAGTGGATCCAAGAAGCAAGGCAGATGGCCGATGCCCCAGCACTGAGTAAGTACCCATTCTACTATGTAGATAATGACTGCCTAGCTTGTATATACTATGGATAGGTAATGGCTAAATATCACTGTATTTCTCTGACAGCTGCAGATGAGCGAGCTGTGAACCAGCAAGCCCATGCTGCTAGGCTGCAAAGGTTACATCGCGAGGCAAGTTAGTAATATTCCTGCATGTACTGTTATAACAAATAAATATAACAGTTCTGGAAAGTGTTGTACCAGTATAAAAATGTATTGTGTAAGGGATGTACTGATTAAACCAGACAATATGGCAGGAAGACTGTCATATAGGTTGCGTGAAAATAAAGGTGTAATATCTTGTGAATAAAAGTATACCCCTGGAGTGCTTGTGTATATCCTGCTTTCATATGTTGTTGTAATGTTGCATTATATAAATAGTACTGTTGTATGAAGCAGTGTTACCCGCACTGTTGAACACAGTTAAAATGTGTAGGAAGTTCAGTATAACAGTGTTGGAAGTTCCAAGAAGTCAGTCATATAGAACAACTGAGGGAGACTTAGACAGAAACCAGTGGAATGCTTTACACCAATTCCCTGATAGCACAGTGTACTGTGATGTCACCCGTAATATTTTTATTTGAATCCCGGGATTGGTAGTACGTTGTAGGCATAATCATACCCCACAACTGTACAGAGTTTGTGAGAATGTTCAGATAGAAAGCTGTATGCATAATTACCCCCAACAACTGTACAGACTTTGCTAGAATGTTCAGATAGTACGCTGTAAGCATAATCATAACCATTAACTGTACAGACTGTGGCAGAATGTTCAGGTAGTAAGCTGTATGCATAGTCATACCCCTCAACTGTTCGATCTGTCCAGCATGTCCAGATAACTGGCCCAAATCTGCTGCCCGGTAACCTGTTCCCCTGACAAATCAGTGTGATGATCCATGAAATGTAGGCAGCTTATACTGACATATAATGGATAGTCAGAACTGAACATAAAAAGAGAATGTATATGGAAACAAACCTGTCATTGTAGCATCTCACCCGAAGTGTATGACAGCAATTCTCAATATATGTCACATTAACACCTGCATCCTATCACACCTTGACCAGAGTGTGTACAATAACAGATTGTTAGGTATGTGTGTAACAGCAACATGGAATCTGGGAGTATGTCTAGAACTTGCCAGGTAGTGTTAACAAAGATTTTATCTACAGCTATAGCAGGTAAGAGGTGTAGACTGTAGGTACAACACAGGTCACTTATATACTTGTCTACAAGCATGGAATCTGGGAGTATGTGTAGAAATTGTAAGGTAGTGTTAACAATGATTTTCTCAACAGGTGTAACAGGTAAGACGTGTAGACTATACGTAAGACACAGTCCAGACATATACTAATCTTCAAACAT
Organism: Protopterus annectens; assembly: GCF_019279795.1. Taxonomy (NCBI): domain Eukaryota; kingdom Metazoa; phylum Chordata; order Ceratodontiformes; family Protopteridae; genus Protopterus; species Protopterus annectens. The sequence goes on from NC_056737.1 coordinate 1,329,604,516, forward strand.
GCCATTGCACAAAGTAAGGACATTGGATAGTGTAATAATACATGTAAGGGACAGATCACTGCAGTCACTAAGAAAGTTATGAAACTACAGGGATATATTAGTTGTTAATTGACCTCTCTCTCTCACCCCCTCTATATGTGCAACAATAACCTTATTACACACCTCAATGGGTACGTGTACACTCCAAACTTTTGTTGGGACATATGCCCTATTGGTTTATAAATGTTCACATTTGGTTCTATGAATGTGCCATGTTAAAATACTCCCATGTTGGTGGCCTGTTGCCATCAATGAAACCTGCATGCTGTTGTAATGGCCACTATAGTCCCATATATGCATTGTGTTCTGCTTGCTCTGCAACTTTTGTAAACTGGTGTGTTGGGTTAATGGGAATACCTATGCATGCTGTTATAACTAATCCTGAATGCTGTTGACTATGACTAACTGATACATTTCTTAAAACTGCAACACTATAGCTCATATGGGAAAGCTGGTCCCAGCGGACCCACCTGTCCACCTCAGCTGGCCATGGCACTGGTCCCCAGCATGTCTGGGGCCCAGCCTGGGATCTCCTCCTCCACTGGCCCTGCACCACCTTTGGGTGGAATTGCCACAGGGGAAGGGGGGCGGCCCCCCCCTGGGAGCAGGGGTGGAGAGGTACCTGTCACCCACCGTCAGGTCCGGGCTGTGGTGCATAGGGAGCTTGACAGGGAGTTTCGAGACCAGCTACGCCAGCTTGAGGGCCGCATGGCGCAATTAGATGGTAAGCCTGCCCCTCCTACCCAGCTCCCAGCACAGCCACCTTTGGGACCGTGAAGGTGCCGTGGTGACTGCCCATGGGTGGGGACCTCAGTCCCACTGTATCCATTTGGGGGCTTATGGGCTTGCGACTTCCAAACACCCCTCCCCGTCCTAGGTGTTTACCCCTCACATGTGTCATACACTGTCCCTGTATGGGTCTTGTTTGTCTTATCTGTTAACCTACCCAACCTACCTCCCAAAATATACCTACTACCCCTCCCCAACATCCCACTCTCACCTGAAAAAGAAAAAAAAGGGCAATATGTTCCCACAAAATAAAAGTGCCCCATACATGGCTGTCCATTTCACACGTGTCCACTGGACACATGTAATCTGGTCTAATTGGCATCACAATGAATTATTGTTGCTCTCACCCCCACCCAGGGGTATAAGTGTCCAAATCTACCTCCAAATTCAGTGTATATGCACAGCTGTTGTTGTAGAAAAAATGGGCAGCTATGGACCTTCCCTACACCCTTCCTGCACATCCCTGGCTATTTTCCCTACTGTCTTTCCCTCTTTGTGCCCCTTTTTTTGCCACTTTCCTATCAACCCCTTTTTCTTTCCTTTTAAAGAAATTAGCTCAGGGGTAAGCAGGAGAAAGCATTTTTAAGCAACCGTAAGCGGGTTTAAGCCTGTTTCCACAGGGGTAAGCAATGCCTACACAGGTTAAGCAATACAGAAGCTAATTGAGTGTAAGAAACTGTAACCGGAAGTTAGCACTGCTTACCTCTGCACAAACCCATGTAAACCCACTTACAACTGCTTTAAAGTGCCTTAATCACTCTGTATCCAATGGGCCATGTTCTGCCCAGCAACAAAATAAACAGCTCCTGCAAGGCACAAACCCAGGAGCCTGCACACCATAGCCAATGAGATTTGCCACTAAGACATTGCAGATATACATAACCCTGATGTTTCCACAAACATAGCATCCAGCAATACCATTCAGCATTACAGGACATGTAGCTAAATATGTAGATGTATGTGTGTGTGTGTATATATATCTATAACTAAATAGATATATACCTCTCCCTCTCTGTATTATGTATGTATATATATATATACATATATATATATATATATATATATATATATATATATATATATATATATATATATATACATACATATATATAGATATCCACATATAGATATATACATATGCATATATACATATGCATATATATATATATATATATACATATGCAGACATCCATACATCTATATGTCATTAGATAGATATATATATATATATATATATATATATATATATATATATATATATATAGTATAGATACATATATACAGCAATATATATATATATATATATATATATATATACATATATATATATATATATACATATATATATATACATATATATATAAATATGTATGTATGTATATATATATATATATATATATATATATATATATATATATATATATATATATATTTCAACATGTATGACAGCCGTATCCACGCAAACAGTGTTAAACCAACATTACTCCAAATGCAGTATAGCAGTATAGCAGCACTTACAGTTTGCAGTCAAGCACATCCCCTTCCTGTGTGTTGCCCTGTTTCCACAGTGTATGTTGTTAGAGGTAAATCCCCAATACATCTGAGATGCTGTTTGCCAGACAACAGCTCTTTTTCCTGCTCACAGTGAATGAAAAGGGCCAATACCAACATGATGTTCCTAGATATTGGTGTGTGTTTCCATGCAATTGGCTATGGGAATGTTACCACAGCTGTTCCACATGCAATCAGCTAGGGGAGGGCTGCAATTTATGTAGAGGACATCAGCTGATTATGAGCATCACTTAAAATACACATGCTGCTGCCTAAGCAAAGCACGTGTAGGTCTCAACATCCACAAAAACAAGTCAGGGAGGGGTGGGAGAGTAAAACTTATTGCATGTTTGTGTCACACACCTACCACCACAAGGTATCAAACCCCTGACCACTATGTAGTGCTATCACAATTCTATGCAGTTGTTGGATGTACCACATGGGTTACCTGGTGTGGAGCCTTCAGAACATATATGTGATGGTAAAAGACATCTGCAACAGGGATACGCTAGCTATACAGAAGGTGATGTACACGTGCCTGTCCACATGAACAGGTGCCAGCATCAACACAGCCACAGTCTCATAGGGACACACACACATTGACACACTTGGCAGGGCCAGAATTACAACTCATCAGTAGTGGGATTGCCACAGCACATCACTGTGCAGTTATCACATGTACCACACAGGTCATACAGGGGTTGTATGGGCAAAGAGTATGGGGAGGTGTCTGATATCAGACAGCATGCTACAGTATGCCCATGGAGGTTGTAGGGAGTGTGAATGTAAACATACGCACCATACAACACACATACAAACACACAGGGTGCCAGTACTGACATGCATGGGTCCATGTCTGCATGGGTGTGTGGTGGTCGACTGTGCCAAATGGCTGTACAAGGCTAGGCAATGGGCATACCTTGGCATCAGGCCACATGACAATGGTCTGCATTGTGGCTTAGGTCTGTAGTGTCTGCAATTGCCCACACAGATGGGTATTGTATCCCATATCCAGTCATGACTATTGTGTGTGGCCAGTGCTGTGCATCGCTTGCCATGTATGCACTCCTTAGTCCATGACATGGACAGTTTCTGGGATGTGCATACCTCCCACATGCATGTACAGTGACATGTGAAACTGTACCTGGGGTGTCTGGCCCATGTTGTGAACACAGCTTATCATCAGATGTGCCAGTCTTGCCCACCTGTGGTGGGAACTGGAAATGGGCAGCAGGTGTACTCTGCACCTGCATTGATAGCAGGCTAATGGCATTCCCTGGTATTAGTGGCATCTGTCTGTGAGTCACATGTGATGGCACCACAGGTGTTGCAGGTGTCCATTGGGGAACATGGGGAAGGTGCACTGTCTGCATCTATGTGCATATTGGACAGATGGACAAGGTGCCATGCCCTCTGTAGCCCACTGCTATCACCCCATAGTTGCTATCAGTGGCCAATATGCAGTGCACTACTCACATATTGGCTGTTGCCTAGGCATGTGTTTGTGTGTATGAGAATGGGTTGAGAGTGTGCTCTGGGTAATATCCGGGTTGCTAGCTGTGATTGCCTGGCCTTGCTGTCACATGTATGGGTATGGCTTTGCACCCCAGCCTCTCAGCTATTTCACATCTGTTATCCCTGTATGGTGGACATTGTGATATATAGTAGGGCCACCATATAAGAAATATGCAAAACCCACTCCACATTGGCCACAGGTGTCACACACTCACAACCACCTCCACACAGGATACAAGTTACACACACACAGCTGTCATGTCTGGCAGTAGAACCCCTACCTAACTAGTTTATTACACTACAGCACTACACAGGTATAGCATGTGCCACAAAGATTACTGGGGTACTCCTTCCCCAAAGGAGTATTTCACAATGAATGACATTAGCAGGATTGGAAAAGTAGGCCATTTCAAATGCACTGCGTGTGACTAGCCTAAAATGCTGACATGTGTGGGAATAGAACCCCTAACAGAAGTCTATATCACACTACAGCATGGAGCTGTTATAGGATGCACCATGGGGATTACTGGAAAACCCCTTCCCCAAAGGTGTATTTCACAATGACTAACATCAGCAAGATTGCCAAAGTAGGGCATTTAAAATGTACTGTGTGTGACTAGCCTAAAATGCATTGCTCCCTACACAGACAGTAACACACACACACTGAACATTCACAGCCAACACGTGTGGGTATAGAACCCTTAACAGAGGTCTATATCACACTACAGCATGGAGCTGTTATAGGACACACCATGGGAATTAGTGGAGAGTGCCTACACCAAAGGTGTATTTCACAATGACTGACATCAGCAGGATTGCCAAAGTAGACCATTTGAAATGTACTGTGTGTGACTAGCCTAAAATGCATTGCTCCCTTCACAGACAGTGACACACACAGACACAAAACATCCACAACCAACATGGGTGGGGATGGAACCTTAACACAGTTCTAAATCACACTACAGTAGTACGCAGTTATGGCACACACTACAGAGATTACTGGGCTACAACCTTCCCAGAGGTGTATTTCTAGGTGGATGACATCAGCAGCCTTGCCAAAGTTGAGTTTATGAATTGTAGGGAGTGTGAGCACCCTAAAAAGCATTGCTGTCTACACAGAGACACACACACACACACACACACACACACACACACACACACACACACACACACACACTTGCTATGTCTGGGATTAGAACACCTTCCTAACTAGTGTATCACACTACAGCAGTACACAGTTACAGGACACACTACAGAGATTACTGGGCTGCAACTTTCCCAGAGGTGTATTTCTAGGTGGATGACATAAGCAGCCTTGCCAAAGTTAAGTATATGAATTGTAGGGAGTGTGAGTGTGAGTGTGGGGTTTGAGTCTCACAAGGGATAATTGGCTAGGCTTAAAATGGCTCGCAAGGGCAGTTAGCTTAGTACTAACCTAGGCTTGCCACCCCTCCGTTTTTTTTCCGGACTATCAGGAAATCAAACTGATTCTCCGGTAGTCCGAAAAACACTGTACAAACTCCAGTATTCTGTTTCAAAAAGGAAACAGACTATCGGAGTTTGTAAATCGGCTGATTTACTATGCTTTTTTTACAGAAAAGCATAGCAAATCAGCCAAAAGCAGGCGGCAGGAGCGAAAAAAGAGGGCGTTCCCATTGATCGGCTGATTTACTATGCTTTTTTTACAGAAAAGCATAGCAAATCAGCCAAAAGCAGGCGGCGGGAGCGAAAAAAGAGGGCGTTCCCATTGAATGACGCTGTCGTGACATCACAAAATAGGCGGTATGTTGGCGGGAGAGGGGGTGGGGCGGGCGGGGTTACTGGTGACGCGAGGGGCGTGGCGTGGCTCCTGTTTTAGCCATGAACGAAGGTGGCAACCCTACTAACCTATGAACCTATGAACCCTAAAAAGCATTGCTGTACACACAGTCAGAGACAGACAGACACGCACACAAACACACACACTGCTGCACACTCACACACAGTTGCCAAGTCTGGGGGTTAGACCTCTTACCTAACTAGTTTATCACACTACAGCAGTATGCAGTTATGGGACACACCACGGAGATTACTGGGCTTCAACTTTCCCAAAGCTGTATTTCACATTAGATTAGCAGGCTTGTCATAGTAGGGCTATGGGGAGGGCAGTGTGTGTGCATGGGCCATAACCCATTCATCTAGGGGATGACACACCACATGCAGGCACACACAGGGTCATATTTCATAGATATGTGTATACAGCTGCTAGATGACTACTTCCTTGTACAGTCGTGTTGCACAGCTTGGCACGTGCACCACATTGTCTGTATTGCTGACAGATACTGGTGGCTAGTATCTGCAGTGAGTGACATCTGCACCTTGTGTGTTTGGGGCCCTTTGGCTGTGTGCTGGGTGGGACAGGCCTGGATGGCTCCTTGTCACAGTCACCCTCTTCCACACATCTATGTATGTCTACCTTTGGCTTATTATACTGTGTTGTCCTGACATATATGTCTGTATTCCTAGCCACTGTGTGTGCAAGGCATGAGTGGTGCATACTGACCAGTGTCTGCACTAACAACTGCAACTGCCAGATATGTCCGGTCCACTGGTGTTTGCAGACATGGCCTTCATGTGTTTAAGTGTGTGAGCATGCCCAGTATGACCTTTCAGTATGTTGTTGACTGACATTGCCTTCATTGCCTTCATTTCTCTAAGTGTGTGAGCATGCCCAGTATGGCCGTCTGTATTGAATGTGTGGATCGGGTCCAGGTAGTTTGTGCTGCAGTGCTGACCTTTGTGTTGTACACCGACAGGTAGTATGCTGTCTCTGCAGGGTATCCATTGATCATTTTGCTTTGACTGTTACTACAATTCTGCATAGCGGGGGGGGGGGCACACCTGACTGTTTCTACATTTCTACAAAGGAGTCGGGGGGCACACCTGACTGCTACTACATTTCTACGTAGGATAGGGGGGCACTCCTGACTATTACTACATTTCTACACAGGATTGAGGGGGCACACCTGACTGTTATTACATTACTATGTAGGGTAGGGGGCACACCTGGCTATTCCTACAGTTCTACACAGGAGTGGGGGGCACACCTGACTGTTATTACATTACTATGATGGGGGGGCACACCTTACTATTTCTACATTTCTACACAGGATTGGGGGCACACCTGACTGTTATAACATTACTACATCAGATTGGGGGGCACACCTGACACTTGTACACATTCGCTGTGACTATACTGGTATGTCAGGTACTCCATTTCATTCTGTAGTCTTACCTATCATGCTAACTAGAAGCATACAAGTGTACTACAGATCATAGCTGTGGTTGCCCTACATATTAGTGTCTGACTTCCTACCCTTTGGAACTAACATCCCACTGCCTGACCTGCTGTAGTCTGTCTGTGTAGGCCTGGGGGGGAGGTTAACCATAGCCATCATTCAGGGGCCATAGCACAGGCTCTGTTTGTGTTTGCTTACACCTGTCTTGCTGGCTGGGACTGTTGTTGGGTATGTGAACCGCCCTGACTGGCATGTGTGAGTCATATGGACACACATGTTGCTCAGCACATTTCCTGCAGTGGGTTTTGTCATCCTGTGTAGTACTGCCTACTATGGTGAGTCCGGTATATGTTACAGATGTCATGGTGCCACTATGGGTGTCTACTCTCTGTTGCAATCACATTCAGCCACCCAATTCCCTTGCATACTCACATCCATACCATAGATACAGGTATCGACACATTCTACTCCATTTGGCTATTGTTAGGTTGATTGACTTACCTTGAGGGTGTGCCAGACTTGCGGATGGTACTGGAGGGCTGCCTATTTTGGATGCACATAGTACACTCCCTATACATGGTTGAGCACAGGTAGTGTCATGTTTGGCATCCCTTTTACTATATGTGCGAGTCAGAGAGAGGTGTCATTCCCTAGGTCCCTACTGTATCAGTGTATGTGCTATGCCCTATCTCTTTGCCGTGGCCACGGCGTACTTGGCACACCTCCTGGCACAGGTTCAGGTTGTTCCTCCTCCACGTCACTCTGTGCCTGTGCAGACCTTGGCATTGGTGGTGGGCTGTGTAGCCCTGCCCCGTGCTGTTCCTGCTGCAGCTGTTTCCGCAGGATCATATTATGTAGCATGGCACATACCATAACAATTTGGGTACATGCAGCTGGTGAGTACTGCAAGGCTCCACCGGATGTGTCCATACATTGGAACCGTGACCTGAGCATCCCCAGACACATGCTCTATTATAAGTCTGGTCTGTGCGTGTGCCTCATTATGGCATTCTTGTTCAGGTTTGTGTGCATTTCTGATGGGTGTCATCAGCCACAGCTCCAGTGTGTAACCAGCATCTCCCACTAGGTGACCGTAGGGGATGTCCCCATTGGCCAATCTCTGATACAGCTGCATCAGATGCCATATGTGGGAATCATCATAGCTTCCAGGGCAGCCAACATACACATTCATTATAATGCCCTGGGCATCGCAGACAACCTGGCAGTTGATGGAGGGGATTCCTCTGCAGTTAATGCAGGTCCTACCCTGATCACCAGGTGGTGCTTTGATGCATATGTGCATGCAGTCTCTAGCACCCACTACCTCGGGGTATTCTGCTATTTGGTGGGAGAGACGCATATTGCTTGCCAACACCTCATGGTTGTTGAGGAAATATACGTACTCACTGGCATGTGCTGACATGACATCCAGGAACTGGTGGAATACTCTGGATGCTGATGCCTGTGAGATCCCCATGATATCCCCATTTGAGCTTTGGGAGGTACCTGTGGCTAGTATTCTTAGGCCTACACATACCTTGGTATCCACAGGGATGGGTTCCCCTTGGTCAGTTTGGTGTGTCAGGTGTGGCTGGCACAGCTTGAAAATTTGCTGTAGGAGGTCTCTGTCCACCCTACAGTGCTCCACTATCTCCAGCTCATGTAGCCCCTGGTAGGTTACCCTGGGTCTGTACACTCTTCTCTGTCTCCTCACTGTGGGTTGATCAGTAGCATTCACATCCTCACCACCCTCAGCCTCTTGCACATGTTGTTCTATGTTGCCTGCTGCAGCCCTTCTCATTCTGTAGGTTTGTTTGTTAACATTTCCCTGCTTGTATACACCAGTGGTGTAGAGTGTGGGAAAATCCAGAGGGGTAGGTGTTTGCATAGTTTATAGTAGTGTTCTGGGCTGGGGTGGGCTAGTCTGCTGCCTGTGTAATTGGCTGATTCTGATACATTTCACCTGCCAGCTATGCTAGTTCTCCTAGATTATCTTCCTACTGCTGTTTTCCCTTCCCATTGCCTTCCTATTTCAGCCCGGGTGTGCGCAGAGTACTCAAATGTGCACAATGCTGCTATTACCTGTTTAACTTCTTTTTTCATCCTGTAAAATCTGGTGTGCGGCACGCACACCCGCTTAGGCTTTGTAAAGAGTGCTAGGCAGGTTTAGACACAACCCCTAGCTTAGTTGTGCTAAGCTAGTAGAAAACCTGAGCCACAGGGCTCCAATCCGCTTGCAGTATGCCTGACAACCCCCCTCCATGATGTCAACTACCTCCTAGGCTTGCACCAAGCTATTCCTACTCTTACACTGTTGGGACCTGACTCACATGCTCGGGTAAACTGGGATTCATTATCCTTCCCCTCATATGCATAGGATTGCCTACTAATGCATAGTTACACGTCTCACAGTGAGCCTCCCCCCTTAGCAACCACTACTCACTGGCCAGGCTGTCTTCTGCCTGCCATTGACTTGCATGGCAGGATACTGATTTTAGTTAGAATGCTTAATTTAGGTTCATTTTGTTATTTCCCCCCCAATCCCGTAAGCAGCTGAGATTGACTAAAAAACAATAAAAGTTGATTTTTTTATTATTGCATTATTTGCAATGCCAATGGCCTTATACTTGGCCATTGGCATGCTTACTACATGATATGCAGCCTTTATTTGGAGCTGTCATAGCTCCGTTTTGGATTTTGCAGAAATGTACTCAGTTACTAACTGAGTACATTTCTGCTGATTGCACTAGTCCTGCACAGAAGGTCACAAGCTTCCTAGATCGCAAAATCACCTCATTTGCATGGATTTCTCCTGCAAATGGGGTAATTAGCATACAAGGGCTTTGTCCATGCAGGATTAGTGCAGGAGCTCTCATGCACGCCCCTGCAGGCTGTTCCTGAATTGCATGGCAGACATATTGCCTGCTTGAGCTCCTGCACCGATCTTGCACTCCGTGCAAGCTTTTGAGAATCCGGGGGAGTATCTGTTATAGAAGGATACTGTATGTGGTCACTGGTTAATTACTCACTACTGTTTCTGAGACATATTCCATCATTTTTCTTGCTTCTTCTGTTGAGATGAATAAATGCAGGCTAATGTCAGAACTTCAATGAAGAATCCTTCAGACAGTTTACTGGCTAAAGCAGTAGCGGTAATTGCTGAACCAAAATTATACTTTATAAAAGGTGTTGACTATGGACTTTACAGAAAGAATAGAAAATATGTTACAAAAATGTCTCTAATGATAGCTGTTCCTGACAATAAGGATAACTTTCAGATCTTATAGAAAAATAGCTGACAGATCTGAATCAGTGACTAGAACTGTGAGTAGCATCTTTACTACATTACCCACTTTTTTAAGAATGCTAGAGAAACGTGATGACAGCTTGCAGACTTCTCAGACAGTAACAGATCAGTGTTCCACAGATCAGAGTTATAATACCTGTCTTAGTTGAGAAAGGGAATGCGCACTGAGTCAGCAAGTGAAGTGAGGATATGAGGAAAAAGAATCCTACCAGATATCTGTACTGAATGCACTACTTGACATGTTTGCCAAATATTTCTACATCATTAAAACTGCTTGACTTATAAAAAATTCTGATACAATGACTATGAAAATGTATTCATTGAAAACCAAGACTGAAATATTAGCTGCTAACTGCACTTATATTGTCATGAATTTTCTCACTATGTAATATGGCTCATGGGTACCCTCAACCACTTTAGGAAGACAGTATGTGTAATGCTGCATGTGCTGGTATACCATATATTAAGTGTTCTGTGTTCCCATGATGATAATGATATATTTCTAAGCATGTTAATCCTTACACTGTGATGTTGAGGTACATTTACTCCCTGCACCTCACATTAGCCTTTGGAGACAAGATGCGCCCATTACAGCTTGAAGCACTGGAGAATGTAATGTATCGTGTGATCATATGCAGCCTTGTGCATATTATTGCCCATATTGCCCAGGTGTAGGATGGATGGTGGTGGCTGCACATGCCATGCAGTAAATGGATGTGGCAGCAGATGAAAAGCATGCAAACCTCACAAAGGTCAACATCAGTCTTTATGATATTTCAGTTCTATGCCACCCTTCCCTCATGAAATTCAGTATAAATGGTTGCTGATGTTTCTAGGGACATTCCACGAGGAGCAGTGCATCTAAAAAGGTCACTTAGATCTTTAACATTCCCTCATCTATTACAGGGCCAGTTGGCAAGTCTTGTCTCTATACTTTCCATAGGTTCATAGGTTCATAGCTTCTTAGATAAATAATAGGCAAGCTGCCTTTGTGGGTCATTTTATGCCTATCTAGTTTTCCTTTTGGTTCTCAAAATAACTTATCCCATTTGGTTATAGATTGGCCTTACTATCCCATGGTTGGCAATTATATATTACTGCTAATGAGATTAACTGGGATCAAAGGGGCTCATGCTTTGGGTAAAACATTTAGAAACTGCATGTGTCCATTAGTAGCACAGAGGCAGTCCTGGGGTAAACTTTCTGCTTCTCATCCATGGATGTAAGTTGCATTTTAATATGGACAGGGATAAACCTTGTTTTATGTGGATGGGTAGTCTATTCCATGGCAGCAGTATCCTCTGCGAGATATATCTGTCCCTCCAAACTGTTCTGTTGATGCTGCAGACAATGTTTAGATCCCTAGACCAAACATTTATAATGCCATTTGACTTGTTAGCATGCAGAGGATGTCCTGTATGCCAGGCACAGATCAACTCTTAGCAGTCTGTAGGATACTGAGTATAGTGACAGGGCTTTGAGTTGGTCCATGTAGGACATGTTGTTTAGGCCTTGAATCCTCTTAGTAACGTATCTCTCTGGGAGTTCCAGCTGTTGCATGTGTCTGGACAGATACATGCCAAAGGAGGCATTATATTCAATGACTGGCCTATTGAGGGCTGAGTAAAGGGGGGCAATGACATCCCTGGATCTAAGCACAATCCCTTTATATTTAAGTCATACAAAATATGGCACACCTCATCACTAAGGGCTTTTTATCCAGAAAAAAGGAGGTCATTGTCCCACTGTACTCATCCCTCATTAGACCCATTATAGAATACAATGTCCCATTTGGTATGTACCTCTCAAGACATCTGCAACAACTGGAAAGGCTGCAGAAATACCTCACTAAAAGAATCACAGGCCTAAAGCAGATGCCCTATGCTGACCTCTTTAAAAAACTCCAGCTATACTCTGTCGCATATCATCTACTCCGAGGCGATCTCTGCTTAACATACAAGGCCATGTCAAACCCAGAGCTGTTGGACATGCGACACTTAAAGAAATCCCAATCCCTCAGAGCCACACACTCCAGGGATCTAAACCTTGTCATTACAATAAACAAAACATGTGGGAGGGATAGGTTCCTGACCCAGAGACTCCCCAGACTCTGGAATAGACTACCCATACATGTCAAACAGAGCACCTCTTTGGCCCTCTTCAAAAGGAACCTTGATGATTGGATGGGAAAAAGGAAATTCACCCCAGGGATCACGTCAGTCGCCCTGCTAGACAGGGGTCCAGGGAAGTAAATAGTGTGGGAATAAATAGCCAGGGAATTGTTATGGCTATGCTTGTATAGGCCCTAGGGCAGATAGCCTAGTACCAACCTATGAACCTATGAAAATATAAGGACTTTCTTACAACAGACACATGTTGGTCAAAAGTTAGGTAACCATCAACATAAGTTTCCAAACTCCAAACATCTGGTCAACTCTTGAGATGTATTGTCAATGTGGTAGTCCCCTGAAATAGCTGACTTCCCAAAAGATAAAATAATGCACTTTTTGCCAAATAGTTTCAGTCTATGATTTTGGTACCAATTATTTATTTGAGACAAATCTTCCTGCAGGATGGCTAAGTCATTTTGGGATTCAATGACTGCTCCCAGATTGCAATCATCTGCAAACTTAGTCAGCCAGAGCTCTTTGGTATTGGCTTTTACTTCAGAAAAGTAAATGCCAAACAAAAAAATATTCCTCTTGCTTAAGTGACTGTTCCCCTTCTATAGTTTTAATTGAATGCTTCTATTGCCTGAAAGTTAATGTTACCCTGCTTCTGTGTATTGGTGTCTCCTTTTATCATGTTTTCTTTCACCGGTGTCAATTCCCATACTCCATTTGTCTTGGATGTGTGGCCTCTCAATTTTTTTGCACTTTCTATGCATTCATTCCTTAAGTGAAAAGATGATATGTAGCATTACTGAAATATAATTTCCAAATAAACTGCAAGCTAGGAATCCAGATTTGAATGTATTGATTCATTTCTTGTTATTTCATTATTGTGTGGTAGTACATGATATAAATATTACAACATCCACAACTGATTACTTAAACTTTTGGAATATAAACTTCACAGTGCTATGGCATCGATACCCGAATGCTTCGTTAAGGTTGGGGTTTTGTCTTATATTTTCCTCATTTCCTTCTTTCATGATACTGATAAAGATGTTGTTTACAAACATGCGATTCTAAATGATGGGGTATTGACAGCAGCCTACATATCTTTTAAATACTTATAATATCTGAGTTTCAAAACCTACATCACCAGAGACAGATTGAAATCTTCTTTCTTTGAAGTTTACGACTGCACAAATCAACATGCATCATTTTAAAACTATCAAGGCATGGGCAACAAGCATTATGCTTCTACTTATAAGTATTATATTGCTTTCAGAAATAATAATAAATAATAAATAAATAATGACAGACATAATAGCAATTGGCTGTAACAGATTTTGAATTTTTCTTGCTATAATAATTGAACAAAAGCAGCATGCCGTATTTTGTTTTTAATTCGTTCCTTTCTACAAGAGTATAGTAGTCAGGAATCAGGTTCCTGTGAATCCTATAAGAGTATATTCTTCTTTACAAGACACTTCCCTGTACTCCTGAAATGAGTATACTCATCACTGTTTTGAAAGTCTAATTTTTGAAGTCCTGGTAAAGGCACATACATAAAACAGAGGCAGACCTTTGATACTAACAGTACATGGCCCAGTATTTTCTAAACAGATATCATATTTTACTTTTTCTAACTCGCATAATTTATTATTACTCTAATGTACAGAATTTTGTAGAATAGTTCTCAGGAAGTATGTGGTTTCTTAGCTCAGAAGATGTCAGGAAGCAAGGATATTAATTAGCCTCCTGCTGTTAAGGATTAAATGAGTTAATGAAAAAGCAAGGTATAATTCTTTCATAAATGCCAACCAGAGACATTCTTGCTTTATAGTTTGTGATCATGGGGAAGCAACATGCAGCATGTTAAATGATCATGGGAAACTAATATAAAGCATTTTAATACAATTTTTTTGTTTATTTTTCAACAAATAAATAACAGGCAATCAAGTACAATAAACTTAAATTATAAATATTATACTAGGTTCTCAACAAATTGACAATCTAAACTATGTACATTATTTACAAAAGCCTGATGTTAGATATTAAATGTAGAGCTCCAAAATTGTCTTAGTTTCTTTTATTCATTTAGCCATTAATAACATTGTTTCCCAAATATAAAACAATAAGTAAAATTACTTTAATCCAAGGATTGTTGGAGAATGTATTAGGTAAACTCTTAATTCTTTTACTCTGGTCTCTTTGATTGCTGTTTCCTTTAGGAAAAATAGAAAATCTTCAAATGATTGAGAAGTAGATGTTCCCATTTCCTTGTAATGCTTTTCCTTGCAACAGCCATAATAGTTCAAAGAATATTATAATTTACATTCATCAGATTATTTTAATCTAGTACATTACATTAAAGAATATAAGAAACTTTGATAGAGAAAAGTTATCAGAAAATAATGCTTGTAAAAAGTTTTCTATCTTAAACCAAAATAAAGACAAGAAAGAACATTCATAAAATATATGAACCAAATCAGCATTACAATTTTGTGAACATCTCCACATTTCCAACATGAAATAGTATAATTTCTGTTTATTTTAACAATTCTTTTAGGAGTTAGAAAAACCCTAAATATAAAGCCTTTTAATCTAGATAAATAAAAAAAAAAAAAAAAAAATATATATATATATATATATATATATATATATAATATTATATTCACAAGTACTATGAGAAGAGCTAGCAAACAACTGAAACTGTTTTGACATGCCTGAATGTAAAAAACATGGAAAAGCAAGACACAGTATATTGCTGTTGGTAAAAATACTTTTTTGAATGTGTATTTGTTAGGCTGAAATCACTTTTTGCATTATAATGAGCACAGTATTCAACTCTGTTAAGAGCAGCATTATAGGAACTGAACCTATTTGAGTGATTGCAAAGCTTGCTGACCTTGCCTTTCCTTAAGTGAGTGCAATGTACATTTGTGTGACCATATTAAAACAGTATCCAGATGATGTACTGTTACTGTCTCTGATCTAACTTTGTATAATTAAATGAATAGAATGTTTAACGATGCAATTACTATTATTACAGGATAGTCAAGAACTATGTGTAGGGCGGCCACGGTGGTGCAGTGGTTAGCATTGCCACCTCACAGCAAGAGGTTCTCCGGTTCGATCCTTGGCTGGGGTGCCTTCTGTGTGGAGTCTGCATGTCCTCCCTGTGGTTGCGTGGG
Organism: Protopterus annectens; assembly: GCF_019279795.1. NCBI lineage: Eukaryota > Metazoa > Chordata > Ceratodontiformes > Protopteridae > Protopterus > Protopterus annectens. Next base: position 1,329,620,300 of record NC_056737.1, read on the forward strand.
TTTTCTCCGGGTGCTCTGGTTTCCTCCCACATCCCAAAGACATGCTGCAGGTGGATTGGACACTCTAAATTGGCCCTAGGTGTGAGTGTGTGTGTGTGTGTGCCTTCTGTGGAAGGTTGGGCTGGCAACTCAACACTGTAAAACTCCACTGCCAATCATGAGCAGACAGGTGATCCGCTGTGGCGACCCCTAACTGGGAAAAGCCAGAAGAAGAAGAAGAAGTCAAGAACTATGTGTGAGGAAACAAATGAATCTGTTTTGCTTTCCCTTGTTAATAGCATGACATGCCTCCCCCAATAAAAATATTAATGATATGAAGTATAGATATGCTAAATAATATACATCAAGCATTGCTTTCATATTGCCCTTAACTTATGACAAACCATACTGATCTTTTATTCATTTGCATACTGGAATGCAGCTCTCCTACTTAAGCAACATGTTGCATTAATGCATGCCTAAAAGCCAGCAGAAGGAGGGCTCTGAAACCCAGGAGAGTGTTTTTTTTTTTTTTTTTTTTTTTAAACAGAAAAATATCCCAAGAAAGCTCTATCAGTAAGACAGTTTGGATGAATAATAGAGGTATATAAGTGTACCCCTGCCAAAGCAGCAAACCTTTGTATGAAATTAAGATGCAAATATAAATAAATTAAAAAAGTGGTTTTCCCATAATATGACTTAAAAGGCTAAGGATAAATGTACAACATGTAGGCAAGTATATGTTGAAACAAAGCTTAAGAAAAATGTGCAGCTCCAATTAAGGTAAAAGGATGAGTCATAAAAGCTAAATGAATACAGAAAAGATCTGTGTCTAGATTTGCCACCTTCTTAGAGACTCTGGAAAACTGAAGACTGATCTAGTAATCCAGAAATGAGTTTGCAGACTTCAGTACTCTGTTTGTTAGATCAAAACAAATGGCAGTATTTGCAAATCATTGCCTCCAAACATTATTTTTAGTAATGCCATTGCTTCAGAGTGCATTCATAGGCAATAAAACATTAAAGAGAGGCCATCAACAGAAATGGGAAACACATTTTTGTAAAGAAATGAGCAAGGAGGGGGGGGGGTTCAGTGGCTGGAGAAGAGGCAGATTATGATGGGGCAAAGAGTAGAGAGAGTTGGGGCAATGAATGGAAAAGGGGTGCAGTTTTTCTTCTTTATAACGTGGCAACATAATCTGACTCAAGATTTCAAAACCTTTATAGCTATACAAAGCCACAAAGAAAGTAAAAAGAAAGAATTACAAAACATTTGAAAAAACTGGCGAATAAGTAGTCAAAGATGAGGCACTGAAAAGCAGGTATAGTAAATAAATACATCTATTCTACATGTGCAGGTGTGGGAGAATGGGAATTATAAAAATGCAGTCAGCAGTGCAAATGATTTTGATGCCACCATTCAAAAAAAAAAAAATGGGAAGGAACTTCATAAGGTAATAGTAGTCAAGACGTTGGGGCCTGATGGTATTTGCCAGGAACATCATTATGATACACCCTCCAAAGCAAAATGGCTCATCATCATATGTAAAGCTAATCACCTAGTATGCGCCCTACTGTATAAACTATTCCACCAATAAGCATTCTGACTTCTTAACATGAGACTTGCTGTTTCTACCCCTAGTTATAACCTCAGGACCCACTCCATCTTTATATTATCACTTCAGATTCTATCACTTTAACAATATTGCTCAGACAATAATTTCTAAGTGCTTGTACACAAACTGTGGCAATCCCATGACAGAAATTCTCACCTACAACACATTTCAACCTCAGTTTAAAATGGCTTATTCTCAAATAAAAGACATGCAAGTTATACAGCATATGACATGTGACAACTTCATCTGCCATATCCTTCACCTTTCTGTTCTACATCGTTTAACTTTTGCTTCTTCCTAATTTCCAACTTTTCTCTTAAATAGGGATGTATATTCAATAGCCAGTATAGGGCGGCCACGGTGCTACAGCGGTTAGCACTGCTGCCTCACAGCAAAAGGTTCTCTGGGTCAATCCTCGCCTGGGGTGCCCTCTGTGCGGAGTCTACATGTCCTCCCTGTGGTCGCGTGGGTTTCCTCCGGGTGCTCCAGTTTCCTCCCACATCCCAAAGACATGCTGTAGGTGGATTGGACACTCTAAATTGGCCCTAGGCTTGAGTGCGTGCATGTGTGCCTTTTGTGGAAGGTTGGGCACCGGGCTGGCAACTTGACACCATAAAAACTCCACTGCCAATCATGAGCAGACAGGTGATCCGCTGTGGCGACCCCTAACTGGGAAAAAGCCGAAAGAAGATTCAATAGCCAGTACATTATACTCTAACTATATCTGGCCAGTAGAGTCATTCATGTAATATCATACAATTTGTCTTACTATGATGTTTACTGCTTTCTTTTAGCAGGTTGTAGTTTTATTTTTAAAACGTTATATTCTCTTTGTATGATGTTACCTATGTTTAAACTGTTGGTATAATATTATTCTTATTGTAGTTTGCATCCCATGTTTAGATTGCAGTTGGTCAGTGATTGATTGCTGCTTAACCCTAGTTCACAAGTATATATGAGTAAATAAACAAGCAAATAAACAAATAAATTATTGGAGAAATGAGTGGAGAACTTGTAACAACTTTATTAGTTACTACAATTCATGGAGAAGGGAAAGTTTGTAAAAACTGGAGGAGGGAAGATATGTGCCCCCTTTCTACAAAAAGTGCAGACAAAGTGGAAACAACAGAGCTGTCATTTTTCCATCATTTTTAGGAAAACACATGGAAAACTGCTTGAGGAGAGAATTTTGACATATCTAAAAGCCAAAGGGCACTTTGCCAAAGACATCATGGCATGATATCAGGAAGTCAAGGAACAACAACCCCTGCAAGTAAGGCAACTGCCAGGTTCCAAAATAGTATTCAAAAACAGCATTGACCAGCAGACAGTGATGCAGAAACTGAATAATATTATTTATTCCATATCTGTGCTAAAAAATAAATAATAAATATTATTTATTCCATATCTGTGTTAAAAAAATAAATAATAAATATTATTTATTCCATATCTGTGCTAAAAAGCACATTCCATAGAGAGAAAAAAAATCCAGACTGGTTTCAGGCCAATACAATGTAGCCTTCTTCAGTGCAGAAAACAAATATCAAAGAAATTCCCTCTATTTATATCTGTGGCAATTAAAGATCCTATGACTCACCAAATCACTTAAAGGATCTCATTCAATCCAGGAGGGAATAAACAACCTAATTTAATAATCCATTTTTTTCTCCATCTGAGTCAAAATTTGATGCCAATCCGCAGTCTTAGATCTGTTATCTTTAATTTTGTCAATAATGGTAAAATGGAAATTGGTTCTGGGATGTTTAATTGTATAACAAAGTCGATAGAGCAAGTGACTAGGGAGTAAGTGCTCCAATGCTAAAAAACAAAAATAAACCCAAACAGATAGCTCAGAGACACTCCAAGGCTGTAGGTTCTCAGATAAAAACAATTCCAAGTAGTAAACTCCAATAAATTCAATGGACGAAGTTTAAAATGAAGAAAGATTTATTGTGCAGAGTTAGGTTAGCGCTTTCACCCTGTTGGGCTTCCTCAGATCTTTAATACATACAAAAAAGGGGACACAAAGAATATATAGCCACCTAAATATGACATCACTTCCTACAATTAATCTATTTACAAACTAAACAGAAAAAAGTCATCTCATAAGCATGCCCTAAAAGTAGAAATAAAAACATACATAAATACATTCATAAATATATAATGTAAACATAAGTAAGAATAGATACTTGAATTCGGCTTACAAAAATAAAGCAGTTTTTTGAAAAATATTTCAATTTATAAAAAATATATATTTAAATATATTCAAGTTTTATATAATTTAAAATGTATAAAAAAATCTGAGTTCAACATAAAATCTCATCAGAAAGGGACATTGGTTATAACAATGTACATTGTGTCATCTGACTATCAATCTCCTATTTTTTAAAGCTGGCTTAATGGAGACTTTATCATTAAGACCTGGGTTCAGGTCTGCCCTTAACCTGATGATCCAGTCAACTTCTATTCTCTCTGTGTAATTTCTAATGTCTCCACCTCTGATGCTGGGTATGTTCACTTGTAGAACCTGGAATTTAAAACTATGCTGGTCATTAGTTTGTGTCATATGCTTCGATAATGCATTGTTAGGAGATTGTATATGTATATTGTACAGGTGTTCCCTAATCCTGTCCCTTAGACAGCTATCAGTTTTTCCTACATAAAATGCAGTGCAGGCTATGCACTTGGCCAGATAAACCACATGTTGTGTGTTACAAGTAGCAGTTACTCTAAAATCAAACCATTGTAGAGTGATGGGATGTATAAAATAAGAATCTACACAAACAAATTCACAAAAGTTACATTTGTTGCTTGGTTGCGTACCTATAGATGAGTAACGCTCATTCAGACCACTAGAACCTCTAGGATAACATAATAATCTCTGTAAATTCATCTTATTCCTATAGACAAAATGAGGTTCAGTACCTACTAGTCCCTTTAACTCAGGATCCACCATTAAGACTCCCCAATTCCTATGGAAGACATTTTTAACTGGGCCAATGTCCTGTGTACAGTTAAGGGATACTCTGACTGTAGAATTCCAAGTGGTTGGATGCCCTGTTGAACCAAGGCAGGTGGGATCACTCCTGTCTGAAAAATAAGGTCATGCAACATTGTCTCTCAACAACTGGGCCCTCTCAATGCCTGCATTAATCTCTATCAGACTATAAGACCTGTCTGCTAACCTTTCACATAAATGGGATAGTTCTATCTCAAACCCTGTCTGTGTTGGATTCAAATGTGATGCACATATGGCCTGCCCTTTCACTATGTTATTAAAAACATAACTGGGGTGTATACTCCCCCTGTGAAGAAGGGAGTTCTTATAGCGAGGCTTCCTATAAACTCCAGTATTGAGTAGCCCGTTTGGTAACTTCTCTATATATACATCTAAAAAGGATATCCACTGGTCAGATTTCTCCATCGTGAAATTCAAATAATGTGTCAATGAGTTAATTTCATCATATAAACCTTGTAATTCAATGTCCGAAACCTGTCCACAAAAGAAACAGGTCGTCCACAAAATGTCTATAAAAGACCACATGCTCAGTAAAACTATCCAAGGCAAATAACTTTTCTTTCCCCCAATCTGCCATGACCAGGTTGGCGTAGCTGTTGGCACAAGAAGTGCCCATAGCTACACCATCCTTCTGAAGGTATATTACGTCATTGAACATAAAGATGTTATTTTCTAATACAACCTCAAGTAAAGCACAAATCATATCAATTTGTGAAAGGGTATAATTACTATTTCCTCTTAAACATCTGTGTATACTTTCTACCCCATCTTGATTGGGTATAACTGTAAACAGTGACTGGACGTCTAATGTCACAAGGATTCAATTCAAACTTGATGGTAGCGTGGTCACTCTACTGTATAAATCCAAGAACTGTATGGTATCTCTCAAAATATGTGACAATTGGTCCGCTATAGGTCTTAGCTGCTTCCCTTGTGTTTTGCTTGCATTCTGTTTTAACAGCATATTAAAACTTCAAAAGAGACCACAGCTCTCTCTGTTCTGAGTCAGGCAGAATTTTTTCCCTCCCTCCCTCCCACCCATTGAAGTTGTCTTGTTAAATACCACTGTCTTTCTAGTTGCCCACCTCTTATGTTAATCTGACCATATATCTCATTTCTCTCTACTTTCACTGGCTTATGTGAGTAATCACAAAACCATCACTTTTGAAATCCCACCCCTTCAATTATTTAAATTTATTGGCCATCCTACAGTATTTCATAGTACCAAAATACAAAAGTAACCACTCCTTTCAGTCCATCTTGCTGTTTTAAAAATAGTAACTCTCCACTAAACCTTAACTTTTTAAACAGGTAAAACTCAAGTTACCTACTTTCATATCTAACTTCTCTAGTGCACACTGCAGAGTGCATTCTTTTCAATCTTACCTTTAAGCATCCCTGTTACTAGCACTTTCTCTAATACCTAAAAAGATCATCTCTACTTGACTCCAAGTAGACTTTTCTCTATCTGTTAAACCTAGCACTTGCTCCTACAGTACTTATTACCTTGATACGGCACTCTTATAGATAGCACCCCAAAAAGGCAAACCCCCATTTCTCGATCACCCACGTCCCCCGGAATCTCTTTTAAAGTTTTTTTGTCTAGTCCTTCTAGCATGTTGAGGGATCAGTTGCTAGTGTCCTCTCCTGCTCAGCTGGTGAACCTGGGAATATTGAGGCAATGTTACAATTGCCTCATGTACACAGACAACCCTCTCCTCCTCCCACAAAACACAAATACATGTGAGAGATGCAACTATACGGCCAAACTGGAGGCTGAGCTCTCTCAACATAGGACTGGCAAGACCAGTCAGGAGGAGAAGGTTACCACACACACTATAGACCCAGTCTCACATAGTACCATCACAACCTCAAATCATACACATAAACACACAAAGACATACTGGCAAGGCTCTGATCAAAAATCTACCAAAACAGCAGAGGCCACCAAAGCAGACACCCAAACAACCACCACCTCAGAACACAACACCTGCAACACAGAGACCTCACAGTCAGAGTGTCAAACAGTCACAGCCCTTAAGGCCAAACACAATGCCAGACACACTAGTCATTGGTGACTCCATAGTCAGACACACTGATGTCCCGCTCACCAGACTGAGTAAGGAGAAGGTCACAGTAAGCTGCCTGTCGGGCGCTAGAATCCGCCACATAACGCAAGCACTCAGGTCTCTCAACAGCAGGTACAAATACGACTCAGTCATTGTCCACGCTTGTGTAAACGACCTGAGACGTACCTCCTTGGACTACATGAAAAGAGACATTGAGGAGCTCTCTGATTATGTAGCCCAGGCAGGTATGACCCTGACCTTGAGCAGTATCCTACCTTCACCAAGAATGATGCCACAATACAGAGATAAGATGATCAGCTTTAACAATTGGCTTAAACTCTGGTGTCATTCAAAGGGGATCCAATGTCTGTCTGCCTGGGATGACATGCTGGACAAGCCACGCTGCTTCGCAAGGGACAGCTTGCACCTGTCACCCTGGGATTCGGATATTAGCAAAGGCTCTTGCCACCCCATAGTGCCTTTTTAGGCAAGGCTCAAATTCTAAACCTACCACCCTAGAACACAAAAAGGAAAAAACTAAGGGTAATGCTGCTCAATGCCAGAAGTCTAAATCTCAAAATGCATGCACTCGAGGCCCTTCTCAGTATGGAGAACATCGATGTCTGTGCAGTGACAGAAACCTGGTTCAAGGCTCCTGAGAGCACCCCAGCACTATCAGGTTTTACCTCTTATCATGCGTTCCGGCCCCAAAATCCGGACAATACCAAGAAAGGAAGGGGTATCCATATTCATCAAGGACACCCACACCTCAAGACTGGTGGCAACGCACGATGCATCGGAGACCATCCAGGTGCAATTAACCATAGGCAAGACTGCTCTGCAAATTGTAGCATGTTACAGGCCACCCTCACAAACTCAGGAACCTCACATGGCCTTCCTGAAAACACTAGAGGGGATAAATGTATCACCAAACACCATCATACTAGGTGACTTCAATTACCCTAATATAGACTGGGAACACTACTCAAGCCCAAACACCCTAGCCCAAAAGTTCCTGGAATTCATAAACTCAAATGCCATGGAACAACTAGTCACCATCCCCACAAGAGGAGAAAACATACTTGATCTCATCATCACGAACATGGGAGCACAATGTTCAACACCGGAAGTATACCCCTCACTGGTGAGATCAGATCACAAACTAATCTCGCTGGAGGTCCTCATCCCTCCCCCACCTGAAATAAAAAAGACCACAGTAAAGAACTTCTCAAAAGCCGACTTCACACTTCTAAAGACTAGTGTGGTCTCCTTTAAGGCCCCTGAGCCGGCGGAAAACAGTACTCAAGCCGCTGAATCACTTACAAATGCCTTCTACCAGCACCTGCAGGACTGCATGGATAAGGCAATCCCAAGCAAAACAAAGACTCTTTGTACCAAAGGCAAGCGTCCAGTCTGGTGGACCCCAGCCATAAACAAACTCTACAACAAAAGGAGGAAGCTACTACAAGATAGAGCAAAATCCTTAAAAGGTAAGACACCCTTGATCACTATAAGTAAAAAACTAAGAGCTCTCATAAAATCATCCAAAGCAAATTTTGAGAGAAAAATAGCTAAAGACTCAAAAGACAATCATAAGGCCTTCTTTAGCTATGTTAGAAACCTGGGAGGAAACTCCCAGATATGCTCAGAACTAGTTCAAAATGATGTGAAGATTACTGATCCTACAGACATTGCCAACATACTGGCTGACAGGTTCAGTGCAAACTTCTCCCCTCCCCAAAGGAGAGATATCTATACCAAGCGATTGCAGCCCCCAAACATCTCCAAGCCCAAGTGAGAACTGCTCTCTCCAAAGCAAAAACACAGCATCCATGGGACCTGATGGTGTCCCCGGCTGTGTGCTCCATGAACTCAACGAGGAATTAAACCCACAGCTAGGACAGCTGTTTAATCATAGTCTTACCTCTGGATACGCACCCAGGGAGTGGCGCACTGCAACTGTGGTCCCACTTCACAAAGGCGGTGCCTCCACCGACCCTGGAAATTACCGGCCCATTAGCTTGACAAGCCTTATCTGCAAAGCCATGGAGAGGATCATAATGGACCTCATAAATAAAGACATAGGAATTTGCAGACTTTGGATCCATCCCAGTTTGGCTTTGTCAAAGGCAGATCATGCCTTCTAAACTTGGTTGACTTTTTGAAACAGTCACCAAAGCCATTGATGAGGGAAAGGCAGTCCATACAGCCTACCTCGATCTGGCGAAGGCCTTCGATACAATACCCCACTCGGGTATCATTGAAAAACTCATCAGCTTAAATGTTAACCCATACATCACAAGATGGGTTGCAAACTGGCTGAGTGACAGAACCCACAGGGTCAGAGTTGCTGGCGCCATGTCAGACTCAAAGCCTGTCACAAGTGGTGTACCACAGGGCTCAGTCCTGGGCCCACTCTTGTTTGGCATCTACTTTTCCGATGTACAAGCAAACACAGGAGGGTTATGGCTGACAAAGTTTGCAGAGGACTGCAAACTGGGCGCCATAGTAGAAAACACATCTGACACAGATATCCTTCAGAAGGGTCTCACAGAAACGGATAACTGGTGCAAGAGCCATGGCCTAAAGTTAAATGCCAAAAAATGCATAGTCATACCCTTCAGGAAAAACAAGGTTACCCCTAGCTACCAAATAGGTGGCAATCCACTGAGCACAGAAGAAGTTATCAGGGACCTGGGGACCCAGGTTGATAGTAGTCTGTCATTCGACACCCATGTAGCTAAAGTAGTTAGGAAGACCTTCTACATTGCCCACCTTATCATGAAGGGATTCTCATCTAGATCAAGGGAGGTCATAGTCTCCCTATACTCATCACTCATCAGACCAATGATTGAGTACAATGCCCCATTCGGAATGTATCTGACCCGACACTTGCAGCAGCTGGAGAGGCCACAAAGGTTCCTCACCAAAAGGATAAAGGGTCTCAAACATCTGTCCTATGCTGCCCGACTGAAAGAACTCCAGCTCTATTCAGTCGCCTTACGCTGCTCAGAGGTGACCTTTGCCTAACATACAGGGCCATGTCAAACCCAGATTTGATGAATATGCTTCACCTCAAAATCTAGATCCATCAGAGCCACAAGGGCGGGAGACTTAAACCTCGACACGGCTATTAATAGGATGTGCTGGAGGGATAGATTCATCACCCAAAGACTCCCTATGCTGTGGAATAAAGTCCCGGTATATGTGAGGCAGAGCACCTCGCTGGCCTTGTTCAAGAGAAATCTTGACCAATGGATGGGAGATCGCAGATATACCCCAGGGATTACCTTAGTGTCACTGCTCGACAGAGGCACAGCAAAATAATGAGTATAGTTCCCCATACTAAAGGGGTGGCGTAAGCCACAAAACTATGGGCTAGGCTTGTAAATGCCCTCGGGCAGATAGCCTAGTATGAACCTATGAACCTATAAACCTTTGAACCCTATATACAAGGACAGTGGCTCAGTGACCCATCCCCTCCCTGCTACAATAGGTCTCATAGGGGGATTAAATTAATCTTTATGGACCTTGGGTAGTCCTTGGATAACAGGGATCAATGGATGTGTTACAATAAAGAATATCTATAGATCATATTCTATCACTCTGCTCATAAGTAAGTCCTCTAGCATATTAAATATCCTCCTAATGTGTGTCTCCACTTCGTCCATGTGTATAGTGGAATAGTACCTTCCATCACTTAACATCTGTGACATGGTTTCCTCATACTGAATTCTATCAAGTGCCACCACTGGTCCCCCCTTGTCTGCAGGTCTAAAGACTATTTTGTCATAATTTCTCAATGTATTTAAGGCAGTCCTCTGACTCGGGGTTAAATTGCCAAACCATTTCTTCTTCTTATTCTCACCACTCAATTTATGTCAATCTTCTTCTACCATTTTAGTGAAAGCATCTAATAAAGGGTGCAGTACTGGTACATATATACTAGGTTTTTTATACTTGGTGTTGCTACTAGTATCTAATTCTTGTCCATAGTCTAGCTTAAGCTGTATGTTACGTACAAACAACTTCGTATCAATGACTCGATCAGTTATATTACTCTTACCAGAAGGTATAAATGAAAGCCCCTTATTAAAGACACTCACTTCATCTGTAGTCAGTATTCTATTTGAGATATTCCAAACTATTGTCTGGGAATTTTTTCCCACATCTTCTTAAGTGCGGGCCCACATGCTCTTCTCCCGACATCTTGCGTTTCTGCCTGCCCCTGCTTTTAGACCTGTTTCTCCTTCCCCTGTAAACCTCGTTGATGGGGAAAGGGATATGCTCACTGGTTCTATCTAACTGTCCTGTTGTGGGGATTTTCCTCCCAACTACAGGCAGTTATTCTATCACTGATTGGAAGTTGATAGCTGAAATACCATCAGGAATGTGTAAGTTAACTGTATTCACTATGGCATGTATGCCTGGTTCATTAGATGTATCTGCCCTGCCATCACAGATGTCCACCATATTAGAAATTCCTCCCTCTTCACAGATGGATAACGCTGGACTAACATTCGTGGAGACATGTAATACAGTATCGGGGGAAACAATATTATGTTTATTTACATTTATGCCTGCTGCATTGTCATTTGTTAGTTCAGTGTTAGCAGTATTGACAATATTATTTACATTATCCTTGACAAAGCTAGGACGTCTATTCAAAGTACTCAAACCACGTCCTCGGGCCCTGTCAGTCCTCACAGGATCTGCCCTAGGCCATTAAAACACATGTCCATTCTTAAAATCAACGGTGTCACATTGAATCTTGACCCGCTTTTGTCCTAAAAGCTTCTTTTCATATAAAAAGACATTATCTCACAGCCTTTCCATAAGTCTATCCGCTGTTGCTGCTGGATATTTAGTTACTGCATAATTCTGACAAGCTCTTATTTTATCCTTTAGTTCCACTTCTTGAGGTAGAAAAAATTCATTAAGCAACATCATATACTTAATGCTCACCTCAAGATTCATTTGCTGCCATTTATAGAGCAGCTCAGGGTACAGCGTTCCTGTGGTAGGCATCTTTAGAATGCGTAGTCCTCTTGTTATAATATTCCGGCTTATGCACACTTCAAAATGTTGTCTTTGAGTTTGTAGTTTCTTTAATTTCAGTAGGTCCGTCTCTAGAATTTCAAAGTGCTCAGTCAGACCAGACAGTTCTTCTGTAGGTGTTCCGCCTTCTGTTCCTTCTCGTTCTACAACAAACGTCATCAAGGGGTTGTCTCTTCCTCTAACACATTCCACAAATCTACACAGTTCCGGTCTACTGTGTAAGGCTGTTTCTGGATTGTAAGGTAGTTCAATACTTGCTCCTGCTAAGTCAGCCATGTTTCCTCGGTCACTGGCTAAAAATATGTGTAAAACAAAGTCAATAGAGCAAGTCACTAGGGAATAAGTGCTCCAATGCTAAATAACAAAGATAAACCCAAACATATAAGCTCAGAGACACTCTAAGGCTGTAGATGTAAAATAAAGTTCTCAGATAAAAACAATTCCAAGTAGTACACTCCAATAAATCCAATGGACAAAGTTTAAAATGAAGAAAGATTTATTGTGCAGAGTTAGGTTAGCGCTTTCACCCTGTTGGGCTTCCTCAGACCTTTAATACATACAAAAAAGGGGACACAACGAATATATAGCCACCTAAATATGACATCACTTCCTAAAATTAATCTATTTAAAAACTAAACAGAAAAAAAATCATCTCATAAGCATGCCCTAAAAGTAGAAATAAAAGCATACATAAATGCATTCATAAATATAAAATGTAAACATAAGTAAGAATAGATATTTGAATTAGGCTTACAAAAATAAATATATATACTATATTTACAGGGATGATTTAACCACCCAGTTCATAGATAGAGGTTATAAGTTGGGACAGGTTTTACATGCCAGGAACAGGGTTGATTCTTTACAGCATGAGGGGCTACTTGAATATCAGACAAGGGTTCCTGACCCAAACCCAGTAATACGGTTGGTCACTACATATGGACGTAATACCGCGAGACTAACCAATAGTGTACAACAGAACTGGAATATACTCATGGCAGATGATAAATTAACTACAATTTTGAGAGATAGATGCCTATTTTCATATAGAAAAGGTAGAAATTTGGGGTCCATCTTTAGTCATTATAAAAGGGGACACTGTTCATTGAACCTGGCAATACAATTAACCCTTTTAGGGGGACCACATAAAGGGATGTTTCCCTTGTGGACATTGTGCATATTGCCCCAAAATGAACAAAACAACTAGTTTCAGCAGCAGAAATACAAGTATTGTCTACACTATTTCCTTTTTTGGGAACTGCCAGTCAGACTGGGTTATTTATCTTGTCACATGCTGTTGCTCTGCTTTTTATGTAGGACAAACCTCTAGGTCAGTAAAAGTCAGAATAGCTGAACACCTAAGTGATATAAGACACAAGCGTCTCACTAATGCCCTATATAAACATACAATTAAACATCCCAGAGCCAATTTCCATTTTACCATTATTGACAAAATTAAAGGTAACAGATCTAAAACTGTGGGTTGGCATCAAATCTTGACTCAGATGGAAAAAAAATGGATTATTAAATTAGGTTGTTTGTTCCCTCCTGGATTGAATGAGCACCTTTAAGTGATTTGGTGAGTCATAGGATCTTTAATTGCCACAGATATAAATAGAGGGAATTTATTTGATATTTGTTTTCTGCACTAAAGACGGCTGCATTGTATTTGTCGTAACCGGTCTGGATTTTTCTCTCTATGGAATGTGCTTTTTAGCACAGATATGGAATAAATATTTATTATTTATTTTTTTAACACAGCTATGGAATAAATAATATTTATTATTTATTTTTTAGCACAGATATGTAATAAATAATATTATTCAATTTCTGCGTCACTGTCTGCTGGTCAATGCTGTTTTTGATATCAGGAAGACCATTCTAGATAAAGCCAATAGGGTTTCAAATGTGTAGAGCAACTGGACTACAGCTAATTAAATTATTTTTTTATTATAGAAACAATTCCGTATCACTAAGGCATTCAAGAGCTACTAATTAACAAACACTTCCAGGGTATTTAAATTCCATAAATCAAAAAGAAGGCAGGTGCCCAACGTTCACCGATAACCAAAAGTAAAGCACCAAAACCAGGAACTGTGACACGAACAGTTTAATACAAGTAACGCTGAAAATTCATGACACGTTTTCGTCCTTGACTTCATCAGATAACAGCACTCTGGTGAACTCACCTTAAATACATTAACTAATTCCTGATATCCAATGACAAAACTTATCAAATCAATTAATTAATTAAAAAGCAATTAAAACACATACACATATATACACAAATTGTGCTTCCTAAAACCACCATAAAGATCATACCCTGTAATAAATAACGTACAAAAAATAAAAATAAAAGATATATATATATATATATATATATATATATATATATATATATATATATGTGTATATGTGTGTGTGTGTGTGTATAAATGAACCATTTCTAAAATCTTAATATTTTGTTCTAAAAATGTAATATTAACATCTATCTGGAATGGTGTAACAATACTATAATTTACAGACCTCAGCTTTAACACTGGCTTAAGTGAAATCATGTCATTAAGACCTGGTGTTCTGTTGGCTTCCATCCCCAATCATAATTGAATCACAACCATTTAATCACTATAACAAGTCATTTAAGAGAGTCAGTTACACAACAGGAAAGATGTAAAAACATAGAGACAAAAATGCATACATCAGATAAAAAAGTTAATAATTTAGCACTATAACAATAAAAATGAATAAACACCAATCTGTATTCACCAAGCTAACACCTTCATTCACTCAAGACACATTTGTAAATACTGTCATTATTTAATTGACAAGGTCACACACACACACACACACACACACACACACACACACACACACACACACACACACACACATATGTACTATGTATTGTGCTGAAAAAACTTCTTCTTAAGTCTTGAAGAGAACTTAGGACATACTTCAACTAATACAGACATTAGAGATATTTAAGATCCCATTAAAAAATGTATTAAAATGTTTAGCACCTTGTTACCTTTCTTAAATTATTACATTTTTACATTTCTCACATGCTCCAGATTCCTAAATAGCTCCTAGGTATCCTAAACATATATAAAATTTAACTGGAAAACAACAGCATACAAAATATTAAACAACTGCTATAGTGGTATATTTAAAATGCCCAAATGACTTTCAAGCCATTATGTTCATCTTAATCTGCCTCTTCTCCAAGGCTTACTTGCAGGTTGAATAATCCACACACTGAAAACAAATGTGTCTACTTTAATGTTTTGTCTCAATCACTGTCTGGTTAAGTGACTTGTTCTGTGTCATACAGTAGGCATGACACAATGAATGAATCAAACCCAGGGGTACAGAATGAAGTTAGGTGCTTATGTTCTAAACTGCCACAAGCTGTTAGACAAAAAGAAAAAAATAACTTTCTTATTCAGAATTTGAGGAGTGAGAGTCCCATGAATGTTACCTATGTTCATATCCATGTTCCTGGAATCTGTTACTAGAAGATGCTTTTTACATAAAAAATATAGCATGATTTAGAAGTATATACAGCGATAAACAAGCTATCATATCTTTTAGACTACATGCCTGAAAATCAGGGACATCTGCTCCAGATCAGGGACAACTAATTATCATAAAATCTGAGTATTTCATCTTTTTCCTCCCATTTCTAATAGAGCTATAGGAAGCTAATCACAGATAACCATAAAACAAAGCAGACAGTGAAAAAACACAAGAAAAATGCATGACCATCTCATATTGTACAGTGCAGTTATCCCTTTATAAGGATTGACATTCTTGTTCCTGTACTATTAAAAATAACAATAACTTCTAAATTACAAATCTAGTTGCTCTATAAAGTACATTGTGCTACTCATTAAGTGTTATGCACTCCCACAATGACCATTATAACACTGCATGTTACAGTTTCCAACAATGTGTAATTATATATCTGTAAGTAACGTCTTTTACAGTACTGTTTCATATGATTTATATTATCTCATTTTCTTCAGTGTATATAGCTACTGAGAACTCATATAACAGCATTGCAAATTTCTGATTTGCTTTAGAGATTTAAATGATATGTTGTTCTGGTCAGTGTGAAAAAGGGATCTTTGGACCAACCAACTTAGACATAAAGACTAGGAATCAATAAAAATTTCACTACTCAATACGATTTCCCAATGAGAGTTGGTCAAATAGTGAGATAGTGAGAAAGTGTGATTCAGAGACATGTATGGCTACTGTGAGAAAGACCTCATTTGCATGTCTTTGAATTGAATGCTAGTGCTGTCAGGCATGACATTGCCAGTGTTCTCACTAGAAGCACATGCATCATGTTAGAAAAGGTACTGCCTATATTCACATGCATGCGCACAGACACAAGCACACATACATACAATAAGACATTCATGCACAGATAGCCATAAACTCTCTGACATGCCCTTCTACACAGACACAGACACATACACACACACACAGACATATTCACTCACCCAAAAATAAGCCTCCCCAAATACACTTTAGTTCACTCACAGAAACACATACCCATACACTCACATACACAACGTAACACACATTCAGACACAAATACAAGCAAACTTGACTTACACACGATAAGACACCCATGTGCATTAACTATTGGACATTCTTGTATTGGATCTTTGTGACTGTGATCTACAAGTCAATATCTGAGGTCTCTGGTTACCTAAACCTATCAATGATTGTAAACTAGGGGCTTATTCAAACATTCACCAATGTGAAGGCACTCAAGATATACTGGACTACAAAAACAACTTGGGCAAAGGATAATGCCTCAAATAAAATGCCAGAAAATGTAATATTGTTCACTTTGGTAAAAAATAATTCCCCACCATACTACATAGATGACATTGACTCATCCCTTAGAAATGACACTGTCATTAGAGATCTACCCACCCTTTTGTAAAACTCCCTGTCCTCTGATCATCACGTCTCCATCTAGCTAGAAAATCCTTCTATGTAGCTTAACCAATAACCAAGAAGATCTAATTTAAAAACAAAGTAGTCTTACTTCCATTGTACTCATTTCTTATCAGCCACATAATTGAATATAATATCCCCTTTGATATCTACTTATAGAAATATATTTCTCAGCTGAGAGGCCTCATAGGTTATTAACCAAAAAGTCACAGGTTTCAGGTACCTTACTTATGTAGACTGTGATGGTCCCCCCTATCTCTGTATTCTTTTTCATTTAAACTCTTCAGTGGTAAACTCTGCTTCACCTTTTGGGTCATGAAAGACCCTGTACTCATAAACCTATTATGCCTTAATGCAACTACTGGATCCTCAAACACGTATGAAAGACCCTAATCTCTATCTTTTGTGACCATCCTTGAAGCAGGACTTAAATTTTGAAGCTGCATGGGCTGTTAATGGTCTGACAACTGATTGCCTATTATATCCCTATGAACCTATGAACCTCTGGCTGATTTAAATTAGTCTCTGGGGCCACCTGCACGGATTGATATGCAGTGAAACTCTGTTTATGAAAGATGAGGATCATGAAGGTCTTTAACTGAGAAATTTTTTCAGTGAAGTTACTTCCACTAGAAACAATGCATTCAAATACAAGAATTCTAAGTCTGCCAAGGTTCCTGGCTAGAAGGAAGGAAGATCAGGCTTTTCCAACATAAACTAAATAGGTTCCCTATTCAAATGTCAGCACTCAAAATGCTGGATGCTGGAACTGAAAAAAAGTAATGGAAGTGCAGGACAAGAGCAAATCTTGAACATCACTCTTCGCCTTTAAATTTCTTTTTTGCAGTGTGGCAAGCCCCCATGTACCCCCCATCGCCAATTTATATATATTAACTCTAAATCTGAAATGTCTTTGTGAAATCTTGGACTTAGTATATGTAAATCTAGTTTTTTCAGCCATTCAGTCTCTATGTTTACTGACTCACTCTAGTAGGTCCTGACATTTCACATGGTTACCAAATAAATATTCCAAGGGAAAACTGGATTACCAACCAGAGGCCAAAGAAGAAAACTACTCAAAATGAAGGTCTTAAAACCTTATGGGTAACTTGGGGCTTTCAGTCTTGACCTGTGTAGAAATTAGAAATAATAACTAAATGGACTTTAATAGAGAAATCGTTAAAGTCAGTATCAAAATGTTCCAAAAGAAACTAAAGCAATAGCGGTATTTGAGAAGAAAAGGGCTCAGTGACCCTGATGGACTCCCAAACTAAATATTTTTTTGTCCCTGTAGGTCTTTTGAGTGGAAGAAGTGGTAAGAGGAAATGACAAAAAACACTGGAGTTAAGAAATATCTAGGCCTAGCCAGTAGAAGAACTAGAGCAACCAAGATGTTAGTTTGAGTGAGTGGAAATCTGGATGGATGTTTCTAGAAGGGTTAGTTAAAAATATGTTTTTTCTAAGCAAGTAAAAGCGGAGGGACTGGGTGAGACTGATAGATCATGGAAATCCAAATCAGTCTGGGCCAGTAGGACTAACTGCTATTACCGGCATCTCTAATTCTTTATCTTTAAGAAAAAACATTATCTGTGGAAGTAAAGGAAAGGCATGGAACAACCCTCTGGGTCAAATCCAGGTCAGTGTGCCTTATCTTTTGCTATTGAGAAGAAAGAATTAGGAAGTAACAGCTCTGACATTTGGTGCTGACGGGGGTACAGAAAAGATCAAATATAGAGGGGCTCCACTTCAAAGAATCATTCTTACCAATAAGGGACTTAGGGCTCAACAGTAGGGTACTTGAATATCTGCTCAAAATGTCCATCAGGTAGTTAGATTCACCAAGAATGTGCTCCAAAGAGAAAAATCTGTTTTTTGGTCTTGTGGCACAGTCCTAGACAGAAATGGCCTATCTGCAGAAGGAGTGGGAGTGACAACCTCATAGCTTGTTGGTCTGCCTCACTGCTGCCATATTATCTGACTAAATGAAGATGCAGTCTTGTACAATCCACTCTTACAGATCTTAAAGAGGAGACCTGCTCATCTCTAATGCATCTCTATGAAATGTGATTTTTGGCTGGACTAAAGTGCTTGTACCATATGGCTCTGTCATTATCCTCTCCATCACATGAAGGGGGCATCTCTTATTTGAACAGAGATTGGAGAAAAAAATTATGAAAGGTTTATACGTTAAGAAACTAAACAGAGTCAACCTGCAAAATAGATGTCTCTTGTGTGGTGCAAAAAATCTTGACTGGTACATAAAAAGGGCCCGATTCCTGAGACCATTTAGCCCTAAGGGGTTTACTATGGGGTTCTGATATTTGCATGCTGAGACTGATTGAGGTATGAGATAGTTAGATGGATTTCATAAATAGAAAAAGTAAGACTGCAGAGTGGATGTTTTAAACACTCGAATGATAAAAATGCCTGGTGAGTTCTGATATGTAGAGAACAACCTTTGAAAGTCAGGATCTGAGTCGCAGGTAGGTGTCACTTTGTAAAAGTTGATTCTGATCTACAAGGAGGCTCAGGAATTGGTCTCTATTGTTGATATTCTCATGGTCCATGTCACAAATTATTTGGTAAATGGGTTTACCAGGATGGTGGAGAGGCTGCCTATACCAGATGAGACTCGTTCTGCTATCAACTATTAAGAGACAGTTTCCCAGATAGAAAAAATATTTCCCCTTACAGCCACAGCTGGGTGGCTACTATGAAGATTCACTTAGTTGATATCCTTGGGACAAAGATGAGGCAGAAGGATAATATCCTGACATGGTAGTGACTTTCTAATATCTGATCTTTATGTCCAGGCAAACACTTTGAAAGGTTTAATGAGCATATCCAATCTTCTCTTGAAAAAAAGATGTTCAGGGCACTTTAGTATGGGCCATTGGGCCTGCATCTTTTTTCTAGAAATAAAAAGAATCTAGAATAATAGCTTAGTCCTCACCAGTCTTGTTGGACTTCCAGCATATTTTGTTTTTGTTTTGTTTATGAAGACCATCTGCACTTCCTTCCAGGCTGCCAGAACAACTATGTGACAGAGGAAAGTTACATGATAACTTTTAGCTATCACTTCCTGTGTGCATCCATCACTTTCAAATGGAGTTAATAAGATTGGGAGTAGAGGTTGCTGCTATCTGTCCTGAGGCTGCTTGTGGCCTCCTTTATAATTTAAAGGAGATTAGATAGGTTCATAGGTTCATAGGTTTATACTAGGCTATCTGCCCTAAGGAATTTATAAGCCTAGCCCAAAGTTATGTGGCTTACGCCACCCCTTATGTTAGAAATAATGTGCCCATTAGTTTGTTGTGCCTCTGTCCAGCAGTGACACAGAGATGATTCCTGGGGTAAGCCTACGATCTCCCATCCACCGGTCAGGATTTCTCTTGAACAGAGCCAGCGAGGTGCTCCGCCTCACATGGACCGGAATTTTATTCCACAGCATGGGGAGTCTCTGGGTGATAAATCTATCCCTCCAGCACGTCCTATTTATATCCGTGCTAAGGTTTAAGTCACTTGCTCTAGTGGTTCTGGTGGATTTGGATTTTTTGAGGTGGAGCATGTCCATTAATTCCGGGTTGGTCATGGCCTTGTATGTCAGGCACAGGTCACCTCTGAGCAGACGGTATGCAACTGAATAGAGTTGGAGTTTCTTCAGTCTGGCAGTATATGACAGGTTTTGGAGTCCCTTTATCCTTTTGGTGAGGAACTTTTGGGGTCTCTCCAATTGCTGCAGGTATCGGGTGAGATACATCCCGAATGGGGCATTGTACTCGATCATTGGCCAGGCCAGTTTTTCGATTTGAACAAGTAAATGACAGATTCTGACTTTCAGTGTACACCTGCTACAGGCCAGATGGTTCTGGTGAAGCTATGGTCCCTGCTTTTTTCTTTTTGTTTTTTTTAAAGGAGAACTGTGGGATGTAAAACATAATACCTACAGCAGTTAAGGTTTTCCCTTTTCCTCCAATGAGCAAAGTGACTCACCATTTTTCACATCAAACAGTAAGAAACCATATAAGGACAGTCTAAAAAGACAATCTGACATCTTCTGTAAAAGGGGGTAAAGTGAAGCCAGGACTACCAACTTAAACTTAAGGCTATACCAGATTATGCCATCTTAGTAGACTCACTCACCATTATCATTTGTGACATGGAACATTAGATAACCAGCATTAGGGGCCAATTCCTGGCCCTAAATTCTTTCAGATATTGCCTTAACAGAATGTAATACTTTATCTTACAAGTCTTGCTGCAAGTACAACATTTGATTCAAAGACTTTAATGTCATAGTAAATTAAACTGAGAAAGCAAATACACATTTCCCTAGTCTGTCCAAATCTGTGGATTCACACTCTACATAGGTGATGGATAGCTGAAAACTGAAAGAAGTGCATTCTTTTTTTAAATTCTGTTGCTGAGAGAATGACATATGGCTTAGTGGAAATAGAATAGCTAGTACACCTTCCTTAGGAGAAAAGCCAGAGGGTCATGGTGTTTCCATAACCTTTGTCACTCTGCATGTGCAGTTTTGCATGTTCTTCCTACATTTGTGTTGGTTTTCTCTCTGTTAAGTCTGAACTCCAGAAGATAAAGTTTGAATTAGTTTGAATTAAACAGATCCTTAGAAATTATAATGAAGACCAAAATTTGTATATACTGACTGCTTATGGTGCTTCATCAAGCTGCTCTTGCTTTGTTTGACCCAGAACCTTATCTAAGTTGTCTGGGACAATACTGTACCAATTGGCTTCAATGATATAAAATGTATGGGTCTATATTAAGTTGCTGAAATGGCATTACAACAAATACCGTTTCACTGCCAACATGTAAAAACCGAAATGCCAGCGAAACCCCAGGTCACTGATTTTTTTCCTAGGGAAGAAATCGGTAGACCAACAAAACACACCGGTTAAAACATTTTAAAATAGGGGGCCTCACCTGCCACACCTCCCCATAAATAAATATACTAACTCCGAGATTGCACTACAGTGGGGTAAAGGCCAATGCATGGCTCAGGCAAAGCAATTTTTTCCCTATGAAAAAAATAGCTGACCTGAGCTTTCACTGTTTCAGCATTTCGCTCTTTACATGTCAGCAAAACAGTATTCATTGTAATGCCGTTTCGACAATTTAATATAGACCCAAAACTTATACCATTACTATGAACATCAGTGGTGTTTCCTAGCTTAGACCACTGTGCTTGTATCTGTGTTGAGTTGACAGCAGATGCAGTCAAGTATTTTGAATTTCAAACATAAACAATCAACTTATTATTATTATTATTATTAGAATTTTTTTATTGAAGTTGGGTTTGTGGCTTTGTCCCTCTGTCCTTCTATGGTTCTGTCATGCTCTCAAGCAAAAGCTATGTTGTTGTTGTTGTGTCTTTCGGCTTATCCCAGTTAGGGGTCGTCACAGCGGAACTCCGGTCCCCTAATGTTTGGCAGTGGATTTTTACGTGCCGAGTTACCAGCCCTTACGCACAACCTTCAACGAAGGCACGCCCATTCACGCATGCCTCCACACAGAAGACGTTCTAACTGAGAATCGAACGGCACAACGTCTTGCTGTGAGGTGACAATGCTACCACAGCACCACTACCGCGGGTTCTTGCAAGCAAAAGCTATATACATGCTATTTCCAGTCTGACCTGCAGGTGGAGCTATTCTCTGATTCAGGCTAAAACAAAGTTAATATATTATTCCAGTCTAACCTACAGGTGGAGCTGTGCATAAAGTCAAGCAAAAGCCAACCAACTGCAGAAGTAACTTTTATAACCTTTATAAGCTAGAATGCTTTTCACTCACTGTTTTTTCCTCTGTCTGTCTAAGACAATTTCAATAAAAAGTATTCTAATAATGACAATGGAACAGTATTTTAGTCTTTAAGTAAACTATTGTCCCTCTGTCATTAGCGACACAGTACACACACACACACACACACACACACACACACACACACACACACACACACACACACACACAGACACACGGACACACACACGCACACACACGCACACACACACACACACACACACACACACACACAGACATGCACACGCACACACACACACACACACACACACACACACACACACACACACACACACACACACATGGACGGACACACACGCAGATGCACACACACACACACACACACACACACACACACACACGCACACACACACAAACACGCACACACACACACGCAGATGCACACACACACACACACACACACACACACACACACACACACACACACACACACACACACACTTACATCTCCCTACATAGGTTCAGCAAGGAACATCTCCCTACATAGGTCCAGTGAGGAACATCTCCCTACATAGGTTCAGAGAGGAAGGAATCGTTTGGGAGCTATCTTTACCATTTTTTAGCCAAGTTGGGAGAACTTTCTTGAACCTTTAAAAGGACAGGGTGAACTTAATTTTGTTGCTTGATATCCTGTATCCATAACAATAATATGCAGTGCATGCTTTTGATATTTCAACACTTTTAGATATTTTACATGCAGAAAAGGTTCCTTGTCTGAGTAAAGGAGCATTGTCTTCAGGGTACTGTTTTTCTTTATCTGCGGTGGTGGTGCTGCGGTAGCATTGTCGCCTCACAGTAAGACATTGTCCTGTTCGATTCTCAGCTAGAGCGTCTTTTGTGTGGAGACATGCGTGAATGGGCGTACCTTCGTTGAAGGTTGTGTGTCAGAGCTAGCAACTTGGCATGTAAAAATCTACTGCCAATCATTAGCGGACCGGAATTCTGCTGTGGCGACCCCTAACCGGGAAAATCTGAAAGACACAACAACTTCATAAAGTTTGCTAATCCAAAAATAATCAGTTGGAGAAAAGGTGCCTTGGAGCCGTAGCTTTTTTTACACACACACACACACACACACACACACACACACACACACACACACACACACACACACACACACGAACACACT
The DNA here is from genome assembly GCF_019279795.1 of Protopterus annectens. Classification (NCBI taxonomy): domain Eukaryota; kingdom Metazoa; phylum Chordata; order Ceratodontiformes; family Protopteridae; genus Protopterus; species Protopterus annectens. The sequence continues at coordinate 1,329,643,987 of NC_056737.1, forward strand.
CACACATACACTCGTACAGACTCGCATGCACGCACACACACACACACACACACACACACACACACACACACACACACACACACACACACACACACACACACTCACACATACACTCACACAGACTCGTGCGTGCGCGCTCACACACACGCACACACACACACGCACATACACTCGCGCACATGTGCAAACACACACACACTCACACTCGCACACACACACACACACACACACACACACACACACACACACACACACACACACACACACACACACACACACATATATGTATGATGCTCGGTTAATGCATGAAATATAGGCAGCTGCATGGCTGTCATAGCTCTTTGCTTGCTAAATGAGTGTGTTACTGTTCCTATTATTATTGGTATTCCTCAAAAATCGTACTCTGTCAATGAAATTAAACATTTAAAGGCTAAATGGTTTAGAAATCTGATAGTTCAAACAAGTTTTTTTTGCTTGTATCCTACAGTAGAATGGCAGTGTGTATGTGTGTGTGTGTGTGTGTGTGTGTGTGGGTGTGTGTGTGTGTGTGTGTGTGTGTGTGTGTGTGTGTGTGTGTGTGTATGTGTGTGTGTGTGTGATGCATGTGCAGGCACAATGTGCGAGGAAACACTGTCTCCTTCAGTTAAAAATAAAATTTACATGTTTCAATGAATTTCAAATAAAATTCCCATGCTAACATTAACCCACCCAAATCACTAAGCTGCCAAACACATGAAAGGCAAATCATTAAAAACAATCGCTATCTAATAAGATAGGAAACCTGTATGATCATCACAAAGATTCCTACTGGTTAAACTACATATTCACAGGATTTAAATAGATAACTAATATCCTGCACTAATAAATACAGTCTGAAGTTACTGTAAAAAACTATTAACTTATCTAAATACAAATTACACAGTGCTATAACTATATTCTAATAATATAAAATAGTATACTGTTGAAAATTAATAGAAATATTAATTATACATAAATTAAATAAATAAAAAACATGAAATAAAAAACATGATAACTTTCTACCTCTCCAAATTTTTCAATTTCAAAAAAATTGATTGACAGCATATTATTCAAACATGGGTAATGATATGTTTCTAATTTTAACTGCCATAACAGTTCCTTGAGTTCCAAAATTAATGAATCGGGACCTCCCCTATTGTTTGGTACAACCTGGTCTGTCACAGTGAAACTAAATTCGTGGTCAGGGCACTCCTTAATATGTTTTGCTAGGGCATTGACCATTTTCTCCTTCCTGATAGCATATATATGTTCATATAGGCGCTCACAAAGTTTTCGATCCGTTTTACCTATATAATACACCAGACATGACGAACACTGAGCCAGGTAGACTACATGTGTACTAGAACAATTAAACCTCCCCTTTATTTTATATTTGATGTCTGTAATCATAAAGAAGGTACCTGCTTTAATAAATCGACAATATCTACACATACTGCATTTGAACATACCCGAGCTGGCATAAGACATCCTAGTTTTCATTTCAAGTATGTTTTTTAAGTTAAACCCCCTCCTAAAAATCACTTTCGGGATCATCCCTAAGGATTTCGGTGCTTGATTGTCTGTTGTAAGCAAAAAGCATGGCGAATTTGGTGATGGCTTTTTGGGAGAAGGAGTTTGTTTTCTCAAAGCCCATCTTCAAAGAGAAAGTCCAAATGTACACCTGTTTTTTAGACAATTTTTATCATCCTCAGGGGTGATAAAGAGGTGGCTGAATCAATTCTGAAAAGCTTTAATACATCAACTGAATTTCTAAAGTTGACTTTTAATTTTTCAATTGGAAAAAATTGCTTAGTTGGACATTGATTTGGCTAAGGATATATCCCAGGGATGTTATGTTGCCAAAATCCATCGGAAATCCACCTTTTCTAACATATATTTACATTTTGATAGTAATCACCCCATCCACCAGAAGAGATCGATAGTTAAAGGCCAACTGGTCCGAGTGGCCAGGATGGTTTCAAGGGATTGTGACTTTTTAGAAGAATGTGCCTTCATTGGTGAACTTTATTTGAACAGGGGTTACCCTAGACCTTTGATCATAGATTTGTGTAAGGAGGTACGTTCCAAGAGGGAGAATGAAGCATATCTACCCATTTTAGGCAATTCTAGTGCTGAACCATTTTTAGCATTAGATAATGCCCATACTGGTGATTCCTTTGTCTGTAGTTTTATTACTACTTGTAGTGTGGATGCGAGAGATATTTTTTCCATTATCAAGAAGAACTGGTGTTTGCTTACAACAGACAATCAAGCACCGAAATCCATAGGGATGATCCCGAAAGTGATTTTTAGGAGGGGGTTTAACTTAAAAAACATACTTGAAACGAAAACTAGGATGTCTAATGCCAGACTGGGTATGTTCAAATGTAGTATGTGTAGATATTGTCGATTTATTAAAGCAGGTACCTTCTTTATGATTAGAGACATCAAATATAAAATAAAGGGGAGGTTTAATTGTTCTAGTACACATGTAGTCTACCTGGCTCAGTGTTCTTCATGTCTGGTGTATTATATAGGTAAAACGGATCGAAAACTTTGTGAGCGCCTATATGAACATATATATGCTATCAGGAAGGAGAAAATGGTCAATGCCCTAGCAAAACATATTAAGGAGTGCCCTGACCACAAATTTAGTTTCAACTAAATTAGATAGTAGATAGACCAGGTTGTACCAAACAATAGGGGAGGTCCCGATTCATTAATTTTGGAACTCGAGGAACTGTTATGGCAGTTAAAATTAGAAGCATATCATTACCCAGGTTTGAATAATATGCTGGCACTGGCAATCAATTGTGTTTTGAAATTGAAAAATTTGGAGAGGTAGAAAGTTATCATGTTTTTTATTCCATGTTTTTTATTTATTTAATTTATGTATAATTAATATTGCTATTAATTTTCAACAGTATACTATTTTATATTATTAGAATATAGTTATAGCACTGTGTAATTTGTATTTAGATAAGTTGATAGTTTTTTACGGTAACTTCAGACTGTATTTATTAGTGCAGGATATTAGTTATCTATTTAAATCATGTGAATATGTAGTTTAACCAGTAGGAATCTTTGTGATGACCATACAGGTTTCCTATCTTATTAGATAGCGATTGTTTTTAATGATTTGCCTTTCATGTGTTTGGCAGCTTAGTGATTTGTGTGGGTTAATGTTAGCATGGGAATTTTATTTAAAATTCATTGAAACATGTAAATTTTATTTTTAACTGAAGGAGGCAGTGTTACCATCATGTGGCTATTTTGTAACATTTAAATAAGTTACGTCAATGGTGACGTTTTTTAAAATTTTTTATCGTTCTGAAGAAGTTGGTGGAGACTTGCCGATGAAAAGCTGTGTACAAATATTTCTTGTGGCTTAAATAAACCGTCAGTTTGGATTAGCACAACCGTTTGTACTTTGGTGCATCGATCTTTTGGCTCCCTTTGTTGATCGTATTTTGTTTTCAGTTTTTCTAAAAGTTTGGGACAATGTGCGAGGAAGGGTATAATATACATATTTGATTCTGCAGTAGGTCAGTGCGCATTTTGCTTAGGAGAGATCTGCATTGTGGCAGCATCACCCCAGAAATCTCCTGCTATTCCCAAGTCTGCGACAACACCGAAATCCCCTCTTTCAAAGAAAGAGGACTCGTTTTTAGGCAAGCTTGGTGGAGCTCTCACAAGGGGAAAGTAAATCAAAAGAAGGTAAAGTAGCAATGTTTTAGAAGCAGTGTGCAGATAGTAAACCCATTTGCTCAGCAGCTGCTCTTTTAGGTGTCCCCATCCTACTTCTTGAATATTTCCTGTGTGACGCCATGACAACATTTGTGGTCATGTCATTACATTGTTAAGAATAAAGGTCCACTTAAAGACTACTTGAAGCAGTATTGTGTTTTATGAAAAAAGCATTCACAGTTGATTGTCCTGATTCCTTCTACTTCTTCTGGTACCTCGTCATCACAATCAGTAAAACCAACCTCAAATGCTTTTTCTGAATTCAGCTTGTCTGTGTTTCTTTTACAAAGTTTTCACTCTTTCTTCCTTATTTTTTACTTTTTGGAGTGACCCAGTAAAAAGCATTCTTTTTAAAAAAAAAATATTTTTTTGTATTTTTATTCTTCAGTGAAAAGCAGTTGTGATGTGTATGCCTTCAGGTAAACAACTTAACCTATGAAACACTGGACATCCAACACTTCAAGCTGCGGATGTTAGCATCTGAGGTTCTGATGACCCACACAAGGATACCATAGCTCAACTTCTTGTCTCACCTCCCAAAAACATGCACTGTATAGGAACTGTGACGAGAAAGAGAGAGAGAAAGAAACTTCAAAATACAGTGTGATGTCATCAGAATCATTGACAAACTCATGGCAAACAGGCTCCTGTTTAAAGATGCAGCATTCTTGCTTATCTGAGCTTATGCTCTTTAGCAAGGCTATGACAGTGAATTAGCTGTCATGCAGCAGTTGCAAGATCTTCTCAATAAAACAAGAGAAAATGAGTTGCGTGTCTGTTTTGGTAATGGATGCCTGAATACTGTATCAGGACATACAGAACAGGATATGAAAATTGCCTAGATTATTGTGACTTGAATAACAGGACTAACAAAGAAGTGGCCATTCTAGACTTCTGTCATTGAGGTCATATCAGAGATTTTAAAGTAAGTTGTCAGAGAAGATACTGATGTCACCAATGCCTTTACTGAAGACCTAGTAGTTGACTGGAACAAAAGCACAGGGCTCCAAATGGAGAGATGATAAAATCAGCAAAAGGAGAGAAGTATTGCTGGAATTGAATTCATCTTCAAGTCTTGGTGAGTACCTTCACAAGATGGACTTGATTTTCACAAAATCTCAACAAGACGACACTGACATATTGTATTTTATATAGCATATATCATTAAAAAATAAAGAAGATAACTGGGTGCACAAGTCCCAGGATACAAATGTGCCCAATCCTGATAGGCGCACTGGTACCAGGACTGAAAAAATTGCAGTGTAGAATCCTCAAGACATGGAAACATTCCTACAATGGGGCTAGGCCAGGCCCACAGGGAAGAAAGTAGTAGTCCACAAAAATCACAAAAACTGATAGGCCAAAATAGAGCCATACAGACAATAGAGTAGACTACTAAGGATAAGACAGAAATGATGTATTGTTACTATTATGCAAAAAGCCCAGAATGTCCAGACAAAAGATATATGATGCGATTAATAGAGAAATTAGAGGAAAGAAAAATAATTCCACAGGAAAAACTGTCAGGAGCTTCAAATAAAAATTTGTGTTCGTTAATACAATGGATCAATGAAAAACAATATGTAGACCAAGAAACCTTGTGCCATTTGGAAAAAGAAATGACTGAGGAAGTGAAAAAATGTAAAGAACAAAATTTAGAGATGTTTGAAGGGTATAAAAAAGAAATATGGACATGGGAAAGAAAATGAGATCTGATATGGTGCAATATTTATGCAAAGGAGACAGTCAAATTAATCAGCACAAAAAAGGCAGCCCCAAAGATATTCAACGGGAAATATAGGCAAAGGCATCCAGGTATGGAACATTTCACAATAAAATAATAAGATCACAAAGAGGGACTGTAGAATAGAAGATTAGTCAAGTAGAAGTTAAAAAATAGTAACTGAAGTTATGGAATCTTTGCAAAGTGAAGGATTCAGTGTGGAAAGTCTAACACAGGTCATATCACAGCATGATCGAACAACTAGTCCTCAAAGTAAGGAGAAGCAAGAGGAGCAGGAGGCATTTGAAGAAGAAATATGGACACCGGAAAGAAAAAGAGATTTAATATGGTGCAATAATTATGCAAAGGAGAAAGCAAAACTAATCAATACAAAAAGGGCAGCAACAAAGATATATGAAGAGAAATACAGGCAAAGGAATCCAGACATGGAAAACTTTACAATACAAAACAATAAGCAAAGAGGAAAAGTAGAAAAGGGGACTAGTAATGGAGAAGTTAAAGAAATAGAAACGGAGGTTATGGATTACCTGCAAAGTGAAGGAGTCCGTGTAGAAAATCTAATTCAGAAAGCACCACAACAGGATAGAGCAATGCACCTTCAAATTAAGGGGAAACCAGTGGAGCGGGAAGCATCTAATCAGTTGACATATGAAGATATTTTCAGGCTTCCCATAGGAAACAAGTGCAAAGGTTCACTTGGAGCTATACAGCAAGGGAAAGAGCAGGAAACTGTGGAAACTCTGACACAGTCAATGCCGTGGAGTGATAGGTCAGTGAGTTCCCATATGCAAGAGCATCAGATGACACAGGGTGAAAATGAAGAGAACGTGGCACAGGAAGAAGCTCTGGAACTTTCTATAGAATGCCCGCAGGAAATGGCGAACAAAGAATGCGCCCTCAGTTTCGAAGAAAATGATCTGAGAAGAGTTACTTGATTAAATAGAGCTGGATAGACATATTAAGATCAATGAAAGAAATAGACTGCAGAAGGTCAATAAAACCCAAAAAGTTATAAGTTTGATAAAACAAATGAACACAGTAATTAGAACTGTCCATAGAGATTCATGCAATATAACAGAAGTAAATAAGATACATTACTGTGCAGCCAAATCAATAACAGATAAAGTCCTACCACAAGAACACAGGGTTGTAAGGGAAAGGATTTAGTGTAGAAAATTTAACTCAAATAACAATACAACATGACAGTTTTATCCTTTAATGTTTAGTTGGGAGGGTGGCCTAATGGTTACGGTGTTTGCCTTACAAACACAAGGTACAGGGTTTAAATCTCACAGGGGGATAACTGGCTAGGCTTAAAATGGCTCACAAGGGCAGTTAGCCTAGTACTAACCTATGAACCTATATGTTTGGAGCTTTTCTCCTCGGGTCTCTGCTGAAAAAGTGCTTTTTGCACAGTCAGACTAACATGGTTAACAAATGTCAAATAAATAAATAAAATAAATAAAAGTATGAGAAAAAAATCAAATGCCATCATGGAAATATCAAATAGAGAAAACTATAAGGCAATTAAGACAAGATGTGCCACTGTTAAGAGTATAAAAGAGGGAATAGATAAACAAAAATACTCAGAAAGATAGACATGATAAAAGCAATGCGCAGTATTATAATGGATCAGGATTTATGCACTGTCGCAAATAATATTTAAAAATATCAGCACAGGCAGAAAAACTTATAAGATACACAGATAAATATAAAGGAAAAGTACAAAATAAGCAATTTATTGATTCCCCAAAAAAGTTTTATAGACAATTGGGAAACAAGGTAAAAGGAATTAAAAGACCACCAAAAAAGACGAAATACATTTTATAGAAATATTTATGGAGATCCTGTGGAACATAACAAAGATGCTAAATGGATAGAAGAAGTAAAAGAAAGAATAAGAAGTTCAAATGTAAAGGATATGAAATGGGATGAAGTAACAGCCAGAGAGATTGAAACAAAGTTAAGAAAAGCCTCTAATTGGAAAACCCCAGGCCCAGATGCAGTACCTAACTTTTGGCTAAAAGTATTAACATCTTTGCACAAAGATTTAGCCATGAGTAAGAACTATTTATATGCACACCTTGAACAGACACCAGCCTGCCTAACAACAGGAAAAACAATGCTCCTACTTAAGAGGCAACCTGCAAGCTACCCTAAAAACTATAGAATAATTACTTGCCTTCTGATGACGTATAAAATATACACTGGTATTGATGCCGACAGAGGTCATTTAGAAGAAAACTCACTTATGGTAAAAAAAGGTAATAAAAGAAAATCATATGGAACAAAGGAACGTTTGTTGTTAAATAAAGTCATAATGGAGAACTGTAAAAAGGAGAAGAATCTAAGTATGACATGGATAGACTACAAAAAACATTTCATAGTATCCCACATTTGTGGATAAAAGAGTACTTAAAAATGTATACGATACACCCTACACTGATAAACTACATCACAGCAACCATGAAACAGTGCAAACCTCTTTGCAGTTAACCCATGATAAAGGACAAATTATTATTCCAGGGATAAAAATCCAAAGGGGGATATTCCAGGGTGACTCTCTGTCACCGCTGCTCTTTTGCCTTGCCCTTAACCCATTAAGCTGATTGCTTAACAGATTAGATCATGGCTATAATTTGGCTGCCAGAAAGTAACAAAGTGGAAATACTTCTCGTCTTCTCTCTGTATAGCGCATCAGATGAGGCATTGAAAACACAACTGCAAGTAGTCTAAACTTTTTCAGATGATATAAGAATGTCATTTGGTCTTGATAAATGTGCAAAAGCAACCTTTAAAGCAGAAAAGCCGCAGCACCAAGAAGACATCAGTTTGGGAGAAGAATGTGCTATGAAAGAACTTGAGCAAGAGGGAGTGTATAAATATTTGGGAATTGATGAAGAATCAACAATAAAATATGAACAAATGCAAATAAAACTCAGTAATGAATATTTTTAGAAGACTTAAATTAATTCTGAAAACAGCATTGATATCTAGGAACAAAGTTCAAGCTATAAACCAGTTTGCTCTTCCTGTCTTAACTTACAGTTTTGGAGTAATTGACTGGCCCCAAAAGGTGTTGGATAGATTAAACAGGAAAACAATAAGGATGCTTCATGCTCATCAAATAATTTATAAAAATCAGTGTATACCAAGATTATATATTCCCCATTCTGATGGAGGTATGGGCCTCCTTGAAATTGATTACGTGTATGGATCTGCAACCATGGGACTGAACACATATCTGCTGACCTCACAAGACCCAAACATAGTGAAAGTTTTGAAACATGAGGAGAATAAATCTAAGATGACTTCCCTTCTTAGTCTAACAGAAGCATATCGGCATCAGTATAATTGCAAGAATAGAAAACTCCTGGAGCAACCTCATGTTGATCAGGATTGAAGGCAGGAATGGTTAAGGAGAGGTGAATTCAAACCAAAGAATGAAAGGTTAACACTGGCGGCCCAAGATAGTGGACTAAGTACATGCTGGTGTACAAAGTCCGTTGAACATGTGAGAGAAACAGATAAATGTAGGTTTTGTAAAACAGAATTAGAAACAATTGCACACCTGGTTGCTGGTTGTGACATACTAATGACAGAAGGATTGTATACTGAAAGGCATAATAATGTGGCAACACTGTTGCACTGGGGATTGTGCAAACATTATAATATTGAAGTAGCTGAAAAACACTGGAAACATGAACCACAAAGCATCATAGAAAATGATGAAGTCTACATCACGTGGGATCACCCCTTACTAACAGTTCAAAAGATAGATGTGAGAAAACCAGATACAGTGGTCCATGAAAAGAAGATAAAAGTAGCATTGATCATTGAAATCGCCACAGCCAGTGACTACAGTGTCATGCATACAGAGAGACACAAAGTCATAAATATCAGGATTTGCAGGCAAAAATGAGAGCAATCTAGAAGAAAGATACCCAGACAGTTCCAATTGTAGTAGGAGCAACAGGTGTTATAAAAAAGAATCTACAATCATATTTAGATATGTTACCGATATATGTAACTCCATACGAATTGCAGGAGTCATTACTGGGCACATTGCGGGTGCTGTGGAGAGCACTTCTGGCTAACATCAAAGAATGAGACAATACTAATTTCATGGACTTTCATCATACTTTGACTTAAAAAAGGGGTCCATTTCCATTATAGTATTAGAAACCCAAAATATTTGGAGAAATTACAAGACAGTTTAAGAAAACTTACATATAACAGAATGAATTCAGAGTTGAGCGAATGGACTGTTGTGAAATATATTTAAATGTACGATGAGTTTGTCTGAGTATGTATTACATTGTGGATGTTATTCGAAGAATCAGTAGGGTTGTTTGTGAGGGCAGTGAAGGGTTCTGATACTTTTATAAGCTCTTTGAGCAAGGTCATTTTTTTTTTTTATTTTAACATTTGTTAACCTGGAAAGTCCGACTTGGAACAAAGCCATTTTTCAGCGGAGGCAATTTTTTTTTTATTTTAACATTTGTTAACCGGGAAAGTCCGACTTGGAACAAAGCCATTTTTCAGCGGAGGCCCAGGGAGAAACGCTCCAGATGCATGTCTTTGAATGTGGGAGGAAACTGTAGCACACAGAGGAAACCCACATGAATGCAGGGAGGATATACAGACTCCACGCAGAAGGCACTCCAGCCGAGAATTGAACTGGAGAACCTCTTGCTGTGAAGCGACAGCGCTACCGCTGCACCACTGCGCCATCCAATAGAGGCATTTCCTGTTTTAATTTAGTACTGTCATTGCTGGCATTTGTTTTTTCCTGACATAATGCCAGTAATGACAGTAGTAAATTAATGCCAGCAATATATTTGTTCATGTTTGTTTATTCATTTGTTTGCAGTTAGGGTATAGCTGTCAATATACCTGTTGGTTAGATTTGGTGGTATGTTTTGTCTGTCTGTGGAAGTGCGTGCTGTGTTGGAGACAGTGAGGTAAGTGATTGGGAATATGCTCTTTCTTCTCTATCTATGCTGTTGTTCATTCCTACAGTTGGTATATACAAAGTAGTGAGGGTGTGGGGGTGCACTCCCCCCACATGGAGGGTGCAGGGACAGCTTGCCTCCTGCAAAAAAAAATGTTGATTTTTTTTTTAACTATGTTTAGGATAACCTTTATTTGGTTATTTGTGGTTTGATCATTGATCCAAGAAGAACCAGCTGTCTCTGGTTTACCCTGTTAATAAATAAACTGAAAAATAAAATACAAAGAATAAGTAGTCAAACTGCAGAAAATACATGTGTATTATGTACTTGTGTTCTGTGGCTAAGATTTTGTAATTTACCATTAGCATAACTATTTAGAATGCAGCCACACACTGTAATAGCTGTCGCTTTCTGAAAACCTAAAATTAGAGACATAACTTATCAGCACCTCTAACCAGTGAATATGCCACACATACCTCTCAACCTCTGAGCATTAAAGTTCATAATACTGGCCTTTAAAAATCAGAACAGGGGGTCAGAAGGAAAAGTACTTTCTCAAATTTTCCAGTAAGTCTTCATATACTGTAACGTATATAGTTAGTGACAGAGAATTTTTAGATACACTTAGATTATTTATTTAATAAGGTATGTAGCCATTAATACATTCGACTTTATTTAGAATATCAATAAATGTAATAAGAGCGTGGTTACATCTGAGTGCCAAAATCATAGTTCTATGCCTAACCTAGAGCGGTTCAGAAGCATGAGCAAGACCAAAGGACACCAACTCTTTAACATAATACTTTATTTTTCTTTTTTTTTTGTTTCCCTTAGCTTGCCTCAAGCTGACCATCAGTTATTTTACTTCTACTTCATTTGCTTCCATCCTCCGTACCCAGTACTAACTCCATGGGAGGAGCTGCCCCCCATGGGAAAATATGATTAGGGAGAGAACAGGGGGCAGCCAGTATCCTTCTGATAGACAGGTTGGGTGGGAAAGGAAGTTAAGCATTTATTTGGGAGGTGGGGCTTTGTCGGTCAGTCAGGAATGGCCTCTACAGTCATATGCTCCCCTGGCCCTTAAGTCACCATGCTTCTTCAATCTTCCACTTATCCAGCCCATCAATATTTCCAAGTTCTGACCTCCGTCATGACTTGAAGAAAGATCCAACCACACCAGCATGGACACATCCAGGATAGACACGTGTCCACCCTGCCAGCTTTGACAGCCACGTGTGTCTGTAATCAAACTTAGGCTACCTGTGCCGTAGTCAGAGCATTATGCTTCTATGCCATCATGCAGGCTAGGCTCTTTAGTATCAATGTATGTGCACTGTAACTGGGCATGGGAATCAACCACTGGTTTGAGCGTCAGCATTTTCAGATGGTAACTAATATGGAGAGTCACATCAACTGTAAAAACCTGAAACAACATGCAGACTACATGAGTCAGAGAAAAACTACTAGGTTTTGTTCTGTTTTTCATCCAGGCCTGGAGCTCTGTCACTCTTTATTTCTGTTTCTCTTGGTCACGCTGTTCTCTCTATTTTGCTCTCTCTCTGTCATGTTCTATTACTGAATTACCTTTAGGAGCTTTAGTCCCCTTATTATTTGTTTTATTCTGGATGCTATCTGCACATCATTTCCCTTCACATCAGTCAACAGATACAAGAATCGTGAAGTGCAAAAGTATGGTGATGTTTTCATTCATTATTAAAGTATGGTAATGTTTTCATTCATTATTAAAGTATGGTAATGTTTTCATTCATTATTAAAGTATGGTAATGTTTTCATTCATTATTAAAGTATGGTAACGTTTTCATTCATTATTAAAGTATGGTAATGTTTTCATTCATTATTAAAGTATGGTAACGTTTTCATTCATTATTAAAGTATGGTAATGTTTTCATTCATTATTAAAGTATGGTAATGTTTTCATTCATTATTAAAGTATGGTAATGTTTTCATTCATTATTAAAGTATGGTAATGTTTTCATTCATTATTATTTACATGGTTATGCTGTTAAACAGACCCATTCTGTTTTGGCAGGTATGTGAAAATAGGATAGACAAGTGATGAAACGTGTGTAAGTGTATACTGTAGTATCCACCCACAACACTGCAAATGTGTGAGAGATATTGGTTCAGATTTATTTCAGACTTTTTCCTGAGTTGTAGTCAGACTCGTGCAACAACAAAAAAGGAAATCTGCTCAGACAGCTACAGTCAATGTGGTCATAACTTTATCTTTATCTCCACAAAAGGGAAACAGCATAAAAATACAAACTGTTCTGCCCCCCCCCCCCAAAAAAAAAAATCTTTCTGATACCAAGCTGTTGGTATTATAAAACAGAAAAAGAATGGAAAATAATTTCATATTTGTGGTCACAGAGTGGTGCCAGTTCTGTTTTCCATGTCGTCAATCTCCTAACCTTGAAAAGGGCAGCACATAAGAAAACAACAGCTAAATCTAGACCAAAACAATAAATAATACAACTTTCAAAGTCAGCATGAGCTATACCTAAAATGTTCCAAGACTAAAGCACCCAGGAAAAAAGAACATAAATACTTCTGATCTCTGGGGAGCAGACAAATATCTCTGATGTGAGATTACCAGTTTAGCTATATGATTTATTTTAATGATGTAGGCAGGAATTTTACAAAGGTGGTCAGATAAATATGTGAAAGTAGCTCATGTAGCAACACCATTCACTCCAGGATAAAACATCCCCCAATAAACCTTTAGGCTTGTGTAAACTGCAAGTATCCCAACGTGCAGTTTGTGCAATGGTGTAAAAATTATATTTAGAATCAAGTCTACCTGCAATGAGGAAGACCTCATTATTATCTCATTTGCATGTGCCTGAATTGGGTGTAATTTCTTCTAGTACTAAACAGGAATTTTGTCAGTAATTACCACAGGTGGCCCATGCATCATGTTGGCACAGGCACCTTCCATATGTATACTCTATGCATACTCCCACACAGGTGCAGACATTCACACACACACACACACACACACACACACACACACATATATATATAAATAGATATACACATGAACACACACAGACGCACACACACACACACACACACACACACACACACACACACACACACACACACACACGCACACACACACCACTAGTTTTCCTCATCATTTTCCCTAACTTTATCTACAAAGGAGTCTCACCCATTGGAAGTAATTAGGGATGCAGCATTATGGCCATATTAATTAACATATCTGGCCATGCTAATTCACACAGCTGAGAGATTCCATGAATCCCTTGGCTGTACACCTCCCTTCCTGCAGACACTCCTGGGGAAAAGCACATGGCTAATTAGTATTAGCCACTCCCCACAATGCCTCAGACAGCCAATCAAAGTGATTCTGTTCTTCTTCTTCTTCTTCTTCTTTCGGTTGCTCCCGTTAGGGGTCGCCACAGCAGATCAACTGTTTCCATTTCCTCCTGTCCTCTGCATCTTGCTCTGTCACACCAACCACCTGCATATCCTCTCTCACCACATGCATAAACCTTATCTTAGGCCTCCTCTTTTCCTGTTACCTGGCAGCTTCATCCTTAGCATCTTTTTCCCAATATACTCTGCATCCCTCCTCAGCACATGTCCAAACCAATGCAGTCTCGCCTCTCTGACTTTGTCTCCAAACCTTCCAACCTGGGCTGACCCTCTAATATACTTATTCCTAATTCTGTCCATCCTTGTCACACCCAGTGCAAATCTTAACATCTTCAGCTCTGCCACGTCAAGCTCAGACTCCTGCCTTTTTGTCAGTGCCACTGTCTGCAACCCGTATAACATAGCTGGTCTCACTACCCTCTTGTAGACCTTCCCTTTCACTCTTACTGGTACTCGTCTGTCACAAATTACTCCTGACACTCTTCTCCAACTAAAATCACTGCTGGAGTCTGTCTCTGAATCACAAAGGGTGTCTGTGCATGGTCGGCTACTCATAGGGCTTACTGCTCATGGCAGCCCTTTCTGAATCCCATTCCATGTCTTACTAGAAAGAAAATATGCAAAGACAGACCATGAGTGATGTACTTTGAGAGACATTCAGCAACCTACAACCAAGTAACATTTTCCATAAATTTAGAAAGTTAAAGAAAGAAAGAAAGAAAGGGGTGGGAAGTGTAATAATGTAACCACACCCAAGAGATGATCTTAATAAGGTGTTTGTGTGTTATTTCTTAGAAAGGAAAATGTGTGAACAACAAAAAAGGCTGAGTGTAGCGCACCCGCAGGTGTAGCTGAAGTAGATATGGGTTCCTTCCTACCTGACTCTGGTGACACCCCCTCTTTAGGCTCAACACCCCAAGGTGGCAAGTGATAACAGATTTTATTCTAGGTGACACTTTAGTTTTAAAGGGCAATAGCACAACAACAAACAAATTATTTCAACAGTACACCAGTTAGCAGTAAGGCAGAGGGAGATATGCATGTAATGAAACCATACATTTACCCCCTTCCCCAGAACTCAACAGAAAAAGATCTTGATATTCAAACATGCACAGGAAGGCAATATCAATGAGCAGTAAATTGTTTATAGTGCAGCAATACAAACACAGGAAAAATGCAATGTCACTGAGGGAAAAAAGGGTTATAATACAACAGTACAGATATGAAAAAAGATGCAATGTCATTGAACAGTAAAGATTCTTGAAGGCAGCAGTACTAACATGAGAAAATGCAATGTCACTGAACAATAAAGATTTATAATGCAACAATACAAATATGAGAAAATGCAATGTCGTTTAGCAATAAAGAGTCTTTAAGGCAACAGTACTAACATGAGCAAAATGCAGTGTCATTGAACAATAAAGATTTATAATGCAACAATACAAATATGAGAAAATGCAATGTCATTTAGCAATAAAGTGTCTTTAAGGCAACAGTACTAACACCCTCTATCCCCTAGATCAATTTAAACAGACCAGCTATGAGACACTCTATTGTATCCTGTTCACTGGCCATTGACTACTTACAATCCTACTGCAGGCATGATGGGGCCCAAGGTTGAAGCTCATATGGATCACAGCTATTTGCAATCCAGAAAGCCTTTACGGGGGAATCCACAATATTATAAAAGTATTAAAAAATGATGACCAAAAGCCTCTCACCACTCCGTCGAGAATATCCCAGTGACCAGGCACCGCAGTTCCTCCGATGAGAAAAATGGAAAATCACCCACCAGAACTCTGGTAGTCATCTATGGCATCTCTGCACTAGGCCCAAGGGAGCTCCTTAGTCATCTATGGCATCTCTGCACTAGGCCCAAGGGAACTCCTTAGTCATCTATGGCATCTCTGCACTAGGCCCAAGGGAACTCCTTAGTCATCTATGGCATCTCTGCACTAGGCCCAAGGGAACTCCTTAGTCATCTATGGCCTCTCTGCACTAGGCCCAAGGGAACTCCTTAGTCATCTATGGCCTCTCTGCACTAGGCCCAAGGGAGCTCCTTAGTCATCTATGGCATCTCTGCACTAGGCCCAAGGGAACTCCTTAGTCATCTATGGCCTCTCTGCACTAGGCCCAAGGGAACTCCTTAGTCATCTATGGCCTCTCTGCACTAGGCCCAAGGGAACTCCTTAGTCATCTATGGCATCTCTGCACTAGGCCCAAGGGAACTCCTTAGTCATCTATGGCCTCTCTGCACTATGCCCAAGGGAACTCCTTAGTCATCTATGGCCTCTCTGCACTAGGCCCAAGGGAACTCCTTAGTCATCTATGGCATCTCTGCACTAGGCCCAAGGGAACTCCTTTGTCATCTATGGCCTCTCTGCACTAGGCCCAAGGGAACTCCTTAGTCATCTATGGCCTCTCTGCACTAGGCCCAAGGGAACTCCTTAGTCATCTATGGCCTCTCTGCACTAGGCCCAAGGGAACTCCTTAGTCATCTATGGCCTCTCTGCACTAGGCCCAAGGGAACTCCTTTTCTTGCTGAATCATATGCAGGGATGGAACTACTGGTTTCAGAACTTCTCTCCTGAATCCACAAAATACCATCATCCAGGATTTCAGCAAGAGACAGACACAAACTGCTACCTCACTTCTCTGTCCCAAAACACTAGAAAAGAAAATCCAGTCATGCTGCAAGGCCCTTTTCCCTTCAGCGAGTCTTTCAGTCTTCCCTCCTTCAGCTAATGTTCCAGTCTCCTCTCTTTCACTTTCGGAATTGTCTTTTATATTCCTGAAAAGGAGCTCCACCTTGTGGTATAATGGAAAACTGCAGTCTATTACTTCTACAATAAAATACAGTGGGAGCTACACTCTCCCCCACTCGAAAATATTGGTCCCCCCAAGTCAAAGGTAGATTAGGAGCAAAATATTTACAAGCACTAATGCATCATCAGCTGAATAATATTTTTGCATACCTCCCACCAAGGGTGTTCAACATTATGCTTAACTTGGACTGAGGTGTCACCAACGGACCAGGAGGCATAGGGGTCGTGGGTGCAGACTCTCCAATGATCTGTGGTCACAGGTTCCTGTGTACTATGTCCCAAACTGTCATATGTAATCTCCTCTTGTATAACTTCACTTTCTTTTTCCATAATGATATGACTGTCCTCAGCACTATTTTCTGAAGTTTGCATAGCAGGGCCTCCATCAGTATCAGGTTCTGCAAGAGGTACAGAAACACCACTTAGTCTATTGTCAGGTCTGAGCTGTTCAAAATGACATGGAATGAATTCTGGTGCATTTACATTGAGATTACAGCCCATGGGGTCTCGAACATCCTCATAAAAAAGCCCACTGAAACCCCAGTCATAGTCACTGTCCTCCTCACTTTCAGCAGGAGGAAGCATGGGCTCTTGAACCTTGGAGAGGATATTTCCTCTCCATCTTAATCTTCTGGTTCACCTTGAGTTAGGCTTCCACTGAGCCATTCTGGGGTTCCGGATTCATGAGTCTCACTGATTTTGCCAAAGGCATTAAGTTGTTGCGGTGCCAGGTTTTGATAGGTCCTTCTTTCCCCTCAGGGCAAACTTGGTAGACAGGGATATTAGGTAGCCGAGAACAAACTAGGTAAATTTCAGACCCTCAGTGGTCAGCTAGTTTATGCTTTCCTTGTAGGCCCAAATTCCTCAAAAGGACTCTGTCCCCTAGTTGAAAATCATGCAGCTTTACTTTCTTGTCATAGTGAGCCTTGTTTCGCTGATGTCTTTGTCCTGTTGATTTTTCAGCTAGCTCATAGGCCCATCTGAGTTTCTTCTTGAGTCCCTCCACATAACTGCCATGAGATCACACTGGTGTATCATCAGCTGCGACTCCAAAGGTGACGTCAACAGGAAGATGAGCTTTTCTTCCAAACATTAGGAAGAAAAGTGAGAACCATGTAGCATAATTTTTAGTACTGTTGTAAGCATGCACCACTGTGGCTACATGTCTACTCCATTGACTCTTCTCAGTGGATAGCGTCCCCAACATATCTAGTAAAGTTCTGTTGAAACACTCTGGCTGTGGATCCCCTTGAGGATAATAAGGAGTGGTGTGACTTTTTTGAACTCCCAAAAGAGTGAGTAGTTCATGGACAAGCTTGCCCTCAAAATCACGTCCTTGGTCAGAGTGTATCCTCTTTGGCAGGCCATAGTGTACAAAGAACTTCTCAACTAGTAGTTTCACCACTGTAATAGCTTTCTGATCACTAGTGGGAAATGCTTGAGCGTATCGGGTATAGTGGTCTGTTACCACCAGCACATTACTGATCCTGTCTTCATCCTGTTCAATATATAGAAAATCTATACAGACCAGTTCCAAGGGTCCACTGCTCTCCATTTGACCCACTGAGGCAGCTCTGGTAGGCATAGCCTTTATCTGAATGCAACAAAGACATGTATAACAATAATCCTCAACATCTTGCTTCATGCATGGCCAGTAGAACCTGTCTTGTACCAGACCCAGAGTTCTGCCATAACCAAGATAACCATGTTCATCATGCAATGACTGGAGTACTACTTCTCTATATTTCTGTTGAAGCAACAATTGCCATTTTTCACTGCCGAGTGCACTAGGAGATCTCCTATACACTAGTCCATTCTGTATCTGGAGTCTGTCCCATTCTTTGGCCAAAAGTCTGGCCAGGGGATGAATGTCTGTGCAAAGCATATCAATTTGCTTCTTCTCTAAAGCAGCTACCACCAGCTGACCCAAAGGGTTTTCTCTTTGATCTCTCCTAAGGTCACTGTTACTCAAAGCTGGTAGCGATGAAGTCTGTAAAGTGACCAGATTGCAATAAGCTTGGGGTGTGCTTGCTGCAGACAGTACCAACTTCTAGGCGCAACATTCAGTGTGTTGATAGCAGGTTGCAATCTGACACATAACTCTCACCCCTGGCACTAGAATTTCTACCCATTCATCATCAGGGTGTAAATTTTCATGAGGTCTTCTGGACAGACCATCAGCATCTCAATTTTCATGTCCTGGGCGATATTTCAAACTAAAATTATAGTTGCATAGAGCTGCCATCCATCTGTGGCCAGTAGCATCTAGCTTTGCAGGGGTCTGCATGTATGTCAGAGGATTGTTGTCAGTCTACACTTCTAATTCAGCCCCATAGAGATAGTCATGCAGCTTGTCCACTACCACCCACTTTAAGGCAAGGAATTCCAACTTATGCACAGGATAGTTTCTTTCTGTGGGGGATAAACTCAGACTGATAAAGCCATAGGTCTCAGCTTCTTATCATACTCCTGGTAAAGGACTCTCCCTAAGCCATTCCTGCTAGCATCCACATGTAAAGAGTGGCTTTGTTGGGTCAGCATATGCCAGCACAGGGGCATGTGTGAAGCAATACTTAAGCTGTTCAAATGACTCTTTGCACTCAGGAGTCCAACAACTCTCTATGAGGTCTTTAGAGCCTCTCGGTCCTTTGGGCTTCTTTACAAGGATATCATCTTTTTCATCTCCTTTCTCATCATTTTGGGGCAAATGGTTGAGGTGTCTTCCTATCTTTGAAAATCCTTCCACAAACCTTCTATAGTAACTGCAGAACCCCAGGAAAGATCACAGCTCTCTAATAGTTTTGGGTCTGGGCCAAGATGTCACAGCTTTAACCTTGCTGGGATCTGTGGATATCCCATTTGCAGACACTACATGTCCCACATAGGTCACTGAAGGTTGGAAAAACTTGCATTTGTCCAATGACAACTTCAGGCATTCCTTCTCAATCCTGTCCAGTACTTTCATCAGTCTTTTTTCGTGCTCCTATAGGGTCCTCCCAAAAACAATGATGTCATCCAGGTAGACTAAGACTTCCAGGAGATGCATGTCTCCAACTGTTCTTTCCATGATTCTCTGGAAAGTTGCTGGTGCATTTGATAAAACCTTGAGGTAGGCGATCAAACTCAAAAAGTCCCAAGGGGGTGATGAAGGCAGTCTTCTCTTTATCTTCTGGATGCATAGGGATTTGATAGTATCCACTCCTTAAGTCTAGCACACTGAACCCCTTACAGCCCACCAGGCAATTTAGAGCATTTTCAATCTGGGGAGTTGTGTACTTGAATACGCTAGTCAACACACATGTGAATTGACCCATTCTTTTTCCTGACAATGACAATGAGTGAGGCATATGGACTTCTTGACTCTCGAATTATCCCTGTGGCTTTAAGTTCTTCTAAATGTTTTCTTAAGTCCTCCAGGTCTCCTGGAGCTATTCTTCTGGAATGTTCCCTGAAAGGCCGGTCCTCTTTCACTCTTATTCAGTGTTCTGCACTCTTTGCACAGCCTACATCCAGTTCACTGGTAGAAAAACTATTTTTCTTCTTCATTAGTAGCTCTTTAGCTCTGGTTACCCACTCAGGGGGCAAGAGGCCACCTCCTGTATCAATATCTTCCAGCTTCAACTACTTGTCAACACAGAAGCAGGTAAGTTAGTGGCAGCATAAACATTTCCCAAATGCACTTGTGAACGCAGGACAATGGGAGTACTTCCTTTAGTCTTCAACCCCACAGGCAAAGTGTCATGAGGATGCTTTAACTTGTCCGTAGGCCAAACTTCTGGAACTAGTTCCAGCCCCAGTGGCAAGTCATTTTCTGGATCCATTTCCATCATGAGATGAGAAGAAACTGTTTGTCCAGACATCCTCACTTTGGCTCTCAAGCAGGTGACCTGACCAGGATGAATTATATGCTCTTTCCCAGACAGGGTCCACACATGACCATTTTCATCCTTCTTACTATCCTCCTCCCTTTGAAGGGCACAAAAAGCTGGTCTCAGGAGAGGATGTAGTGTTGGGTGTTCCTAGGTCAACTGAGGTATCAGCATTCTTCTGATGAGGTCAGTATTTTTCCCTACTAAAATAGATGCGGAATCCTTTCATTTTGGCCTGGGGCACACAACAGCAAGAGTTTCAAAGACTTCTGTTGACCCAACAACTGAAGCGGAAAATTCTAACTTGAGTGAGACATACCCATCATAAGGGACCTTCATGCCACTTAACCCCCAGATCTCCAAATCTTTTAACTTTTGAAGTGGCAGATGCTTTAAGTATTTTTGGTAGAAGTCTCTGTAAAGAATGGTGATTTGTGCACCAGTATCCAACAGTGCTTTACTATACACCTCTTTTATTTTTACTGACACAACAGGGGTCGGTCCCAATAGACCATCGGGTAGTTTCTGTTTCCGGTGTTGTTCAGCTGCATGGCAGTCAGCATGAGGTTGAGGTACCACCGAGCGACCTTGCCATTTCCACGAATAAGACTCTTTCTTAGTAATGCTTTGCGGTCTCAGATGCTGAGATTTTTGCCGAGATGGCTTTTCAATTCAATTGTTCACCTCAGATGAGCTAGAAGTGTGCACAGTAGGTAGTCTCTGTCCCCTATTACAAGGGTTAGTGTGGAAAGGATATCCAGGATTCTGTCTCTTGATGTTATGTTTTATGGAGCTCTTTGTAACTGGGCATTCAGCTGGCTCCTTCACTGAGTTGAAGATTCCCCTGCATTTCACTAGCCAATAATAATTTGTTTACTCTTTTCAAGTTCTCTGCATTAGGACACTGTCACTTTATATGCCCTGCATCCCCACAATAAAAACAAAATCCAGTAGGAACTCTCAACATTGACTAATTCATTTCCTCCCTGAGTCCTTTTGTGGAGGTTCTAGCTGATCTATTCCTCCCTTCAGCTAAAGTTACCATGGCTTTTGCAGTTCTGCAATTGTCTAAGTGACCTGAGCTATGGCGTCAGTTAGGGAAGCACATGCACCTGCAACTGTGACACCTCTACATCGTGGACACCCTGGCCACAACTCCTGCTTGAGTAGTAAGCACAGCTATAGGCTCCTGCTTGTGTTCCCTCACTGCTTTAATTGCTGTTGGACTTTGAGATTTTATTTCCAACATGTTTCATCTTCCTCTTCCCTCACTTCTTTAACCAACTGAGAATAAGTTAGAGTCTCCTCCCCATTTCTCAACCTCAGTTTCCACATAATAGGGTCCATAGCTTGAGGTCCTTGTAAAATGTGTCTGATCCATACTTGGTCAGCGACTTTAGGATCCACCCCCTTCTTTAGGATGATTTGGTGGAGCATTTTATCTAATTGCTTAATGTAATCAGATAGTTTCTCACCAACCTCTTGGTATGTATGTTCAAACTGATACAGTAGGTCCACAGCTCTCTCTGTCCTTCCAAAAACATCCTGCAGTACTCCTAAATAGTCCTTGGCTGTGCAATCTTGCTTACCCATCCTTAGGTTGCGTATGGTATCTGCTGCTAATCCCTTTAGACTTTCAGCTATCTGCTGCTTCTTCTGAGATTCTGGGATATCCCACTCCTCTAGGGCTTGTGAAGCCTGATCCATCCAAGATTCAAAATCTTCCTCTCCCTGAGGTGTGGGTTGTTTTCCAGAATAGAAATGCAATTTGTGGTAGCCAAACCCAGTGAATAGCTGTGTAGGCTGTACGCATTTTTCTACAAGACTTCCCAAAGCATTCAAAACTTCATGCGCTATAGTATTTATGGGCAGTGAAGCTGCAGCTTGTGGTGTAAGGTTCTGACCTATTTGGATAATTTCCACAGGTATTTCCTCAGTTGCTGGGTTAGTGCACTTCTCAGGGATTACCACACGGACTGCACTCTTACCTGAAAATTGTACACTCGAAGGTATGTGCTCATATACTAAAGGACTTTTCCATTCTAATAAGGTCAATGTGCTCTATTCAGTAGTGTCCATAGTGCTGTCTAATAAAAATCCATGCCCTAAAACTTGTAAGGATCCTGTGACTTGATGTATTTGCATATCAGTCCATGTGACCCTTGACAACACTAGAACTAAGCAGTGCTCTGACTGAGCATTGTGCTGTTTGCACCACTTAGCAGCTGCTTCTGGGTTCATCTTGCTGCTGGAGTTGCTTTCCACACATACAGGGGAATAGGGTGGAGTTCAAGGCAGTACAGGCAATCCTGGATGAGCCCCCAAATGTAGCGCACCCGCAGGTGTAGCTGAAGTAGATATGGGTTCCTTCCTACCTGACTCTGGTGACACCCCTTCTTTAGGCCCAACACCCCAAGGTGGCAAGTGATAACAGATTTTATTCTAGGTGACACTTTAGTTTTAAAGGGCAATAGCACAACAGCAAACAAATTATTTCAACAGTACACCAGTTAGCAGTAAGGCAGAGGGAGATATGCATGTAATGAAACCATACATCTACCCCCTTCCCCAGAACTCAACAGAAAAATATCTTGACATTCAAACATGCACACAAAGGCAATATCAATGAGCAGTAAAGCTTTTATAATGCAGCAATACAAACACTAAAAATGCAATTTCATTAAGGGAAAAAAGGGGTTATAATACAACAGTACAGATATGAAAAAGATGCAATGTCATTGAGCAGTAAAGATTCTTAAAGGCAGCAGTACTAACATGAGAAAAATGCGATCTCACTGAACAATAAAGATTTATAATGCAACAATAAAAATATGAGAAAATGCAATGTCATTTAGCAATAAAGAGTCTTTAAGGCAACAGTACTAACACAAGCAAAATGCAATGTCATTGAACAATAAAGATTTATAATGCAACAATACAAATATGAGAAAATGCAATGTCATTTAGCAATAAAGAGTCTTTAAGACAACAGTACTAACACGAGCAAAATGCAATGTCACTGAACAATGAAGATTTATAATGCAACAATACAAATATGTGAAAATGCAATGTCATTTAGCAATAAAGTGTCTTTAAGGCAACAGTACTAACACCCTCTATCTCCTAGATCAATCTAAACAGACCAACTATGAGATGCTCTATTGTACTCTGTTCACTGGCCATTGACTACTTACAGTCCTACTGCCGGCATGATGAGGCCCAAGGTTGGAGCTCATATGGATCCCAGCTAGTCATCTATGGCCTCTCTGCACTAGGCCCAAGGGAACTCCTTTTCTTGCTGAATCATATGCAGGCATGGAACTACTGGTTTCAGAACTTCTCTCCTGAATCCACAAAATACCATCATCCAGGATTTCAGCAGTTGATAGCCACAAACTGCTACCTCACTTCTCTGTCCCAAAACACTAGAAAATAATTCAGTCATGCTACAAGGCCCTTTTCCCTTCAGCTAGTCTTTCAGTCTTCCCTCCTTCAGCTAGTGTTCCAGTCTCCTCTCTTTCACTTTCAAAATTGTCTTTTATATTCCTAAAAAGGAGCTCCACCTTGTGGTATAATGGAAAACTGCAGTCTATTACTTCTACAATGAAATACAGTGGGAGCTACATAAGTATATAAGAAAAGAGGGAAACGAATGTCAGGAAACCATTACAATGTTGAAGTTAATTTTAATTTATCACAACAGCAAGTCTAGGATTATCTGTTCTAATCCATTCAGTAGTATAGTACTCAAGTTATAGTAAAGAGCAGGAAAATGCTATTCTCAGTCATTCAGTGTTTTTCTGCAAATCGAAAGATGCATGTGAGATATAACATGTCCCATGACCCTAAATTGTTTTCAGGTCATCCATAAGAACAGCTGTCTATTTCTGGGTATAAACACATATATGAATATATAGACCTGATGTTTGGAAAGCATTTGCGAATTCAGAGATTTTCAATCTGTTTCCATTACCACTAAACTTTACTTTTACAGGTAAAATGCAGCTTTTAAATGAAGATACTTTCACTTTCTGTTATCTTCACTGCAGACTTTATTACAGTTTACATATCACACAATTCTGAATTATTTGCAATAGAATAAGTCATCAGCATCAAGAGACCTCCCACCAGAAGAAATTTAATTGTAAACTCTATTGCAAGTAATTCTTGAATACCCCAAAACATAAGCAAATAGCATTACTGAAAAAAACACTCATTCTTCCTTCTTCCCAAACCCAAATGCTGCACCTGTTCCTTAGAGAAAAACAGTGAGAAAGGAAAATAACTGAATTCCTTCAGAAATGTCATCAGCTATGACCTATGGACCATTCCATAAATGCATGCTTAAAGCAGGTTTTTAGTTCCACTCAACATCAAGTCTAGCAGATTGCTAAGGAAGGCTTATACCATTGCGGAGCCCCCTCCATCCATCCTTACTCATGCGTGCTACTTCTAAACCTAAGCCTGCCTCTAACTCCAATCCTACATATTTCCTTACAAAAAATGTTCCCTAGTTGTAGCACTATTTAGGCAAAGTACATCTGAATAAAGTGCAGCTATTTTGGTGAATAAAGGCTGTGTTGTGAAGATCCCATGTGGATTATTGTTTGTTGCTTTGTTGGTGTTTTGTCGAATTCTCCGCTTAGCTCCGTTTCTTTATTTAGCTTTATTTAGCATCTGATATTATTGTTAGAGCTTTGTTTATTGCTTATTTGTTCTTTTTAATTTGCCTATTGTAAAATAAGAGCATTTGCTATTCTGTTTTGATAGGTGGAGTGTTGAGAGTTAGAGTTCGATTTACGGACTTGTTGACATGCAGAACTCAGTATAGTGATTGATTTTTCCCTCCATATCATCACATTTTAATATTTATTATTTACTTATTGGCATTTTCATGGAGAAAACACAACTATGTGATAAAAAATAAGTAAAAAAAATCAGTTCAGGCACTTTGAGGAAAGCTTCAAATAGCAGAGAAACCTTTGAATAAAATAATATATTAAATAAATATCTTAGTAACATACGTTTCAATTATATACAATTTTATATACAATTTAAAAAAATGAGAAATTGCATTTAAAAGTAGAATATGTAAGTATAACAATAATTACAAATTAAGACAGAGTAATCCTCAATATTGCAGTGAAATTACAAGTCACATTTTTGCTTTTTAGATGTTATGCTAGAAATGAGGGAGAGATTAGGAAAGAAAGAGTGGAAATAAGGAAGGGTAGAGATGATTGGGTAGGGTTTGTGAAGATAGTCAGGTGTAGAGCATGAGCAGAGCCCAGAGGTAGATAGGTAGGCTTTTAGAAGGTGCTTAAATGAAGTATGATTACAGATCTAATAACATGTGGGCTAAGATTTCCAGTTTTTGGAGACTGTGCAACAGTAGAGTCCATTTCCAATTGTTTTTGATGTTCATAGATGGTGAGGAATTGTTTATCATTTGAATGAAAGGCTCTATTTAGATGACAGGATGGTAGAACAGAAGTTAGCACTAGACAGGTAAGGGGTTTGTATATAATGTGATGAGTGATAGTTGTATGAAGTCCAAATGGTGTGATACTTCAAGTCAGTTCAGAGTTTTAAGAGCCTTATAGTGAATCATACAATATTCTTTATTTGTGGTAAATTTAGCAACTTTGTTGTAGCATATCACAAGTTTGGCTTTAACTGAGGCTTGCTGGCTGCTGAGTATAGGGGCATCATATAGCAGTGAGGGAAGGAAGTAGGTGGTATAAATGGTGGCTTTAGTGGAGTTAGAATGTTTTTGTACTTACACAGCATGCCTAGTGTTTGGTAATTTTTTAAAATATTATTTTGAATATGGAGTTCAAATATGAGGTTATTGCTGATTATAATGCCAAACAGTTTTGCATGGGATACCACTTCAATCTTTGTGTTGTTAAGTGAGAAGAATTTGAAGCTAGATTTGTCCTTTAGGTCTGCTCTAGGGAGGAATAAGAGTAGTTTTTGTTTTTTGAGGGGTTAAGCAATATTTGGGCATTGTGTAACAAGTTTTTCACAGCGGTGAAGGATTTTGTGTGAGTTTCAGGAGATGTGACAACTTGTCTGATGAACATATTAGTGTTGAATCAGCAGCATACTGTGTTGCACAGAAGAGGTATAAAAATCATTCACAAATATGTTAAAGAGAAGTGGACCAAGAACTGAGTCTTGGGGAACACCAGTGGCAAGGGAGAGATAAGGAGAGAAGGTGTGGTGCCATTTAACAGTTTGTTGTCTATTCTGAACCATTGCAGAGATGGTGGGAGTAGCCCGAAAGGGAACATTTATTGTAGGGGTCTGCAGTGTGAAACAGTAATGACGGGTTTGGGCAGAATCAGAAGTATGGAAGAGATAAGTTTGCCAGTGTCCCTGCTCTTGTTTATATTATCCATAAAGGATAATGGAGCAATGGTATTACTATGGTCTGAGTGGAGGCCATGCTGTATGCTGGTCAAGAGCTGTTCCCTAAGGAGGTAGTGGAGAAGCTGACTTTGGACACATTTTGCTTAGATTTATGAGAGGTAAAAGCATGGCAAGGGGATGAAAGTTAAAGAATTTAATTAGTTTCCTTCCTTGTGGTCTGGGATAATATAGGATTTTTTCCAAATGGAAGGTATGTATGATTCCTGTAAGGAACTTTTAAGTAAGATACTTACTGGCTAGGATATGGCATCTGCTGCCATCTTGAAGTATTCAGGTGGTAGGTTATTGATGACTATGGAGCAGGGTTTAAGTCTGAGTAGCATTTTTCATAATTGATATTGTTACAGCTTTTTAAGGTAAGATTTATAGTGGTTGAGGAGTGTTTGGATTATTGTTTTCATATGTTAATAACACGTTTGAAGGAGCTTTTTTTGATAATGTATTAGGGGATCATATAGGGTTGGGCGGTGTACTATTTGTGAGGGCAGCAATGCTTTTCATGAAATAAGTACTGAATTTAGTAGCTATTTCAAGGGAAGGATTAAGTAATGTGTGTATTGAGGATTAGACATTTTTAGGGTCATTTTTGTGTGTGTATAAAATGCAGCACCTTAATAATACATGTTAATCCTAACCATAACACTGCCCTTTACACCATCTCTAACCCCACATCTTACCTTAATAAAAACCTTCCCATAACACTGTCACTACACAAGACATATTCAGACACACAAACACTCACAAACACATACTGACAACTCTACATCTATCCCGTTACCAAACTCTTACCCTAACTCTAAAATACACACACTCACACACAAACATATAACACCTATCCCTCACCTATCCCCAACCCTATCTGTAACTCACTAACATATGCGAAAACACTGTAATCCTCTCCAACCCCACTCAACTATCTCAATGAAACACACCATCAGCATTTGAACCACTCAGCTATCCGTATCATTGATGTTAAACACCACCCCTGTGTTTGTTGACCAAACACACATTTGGCAAAACACCAGGACCCATACATATATAAATAGCTCTCTCTCCATATACTGTATACCTCATAGGAAGTTACTAGGCTAATGGCCCTAGGGCCCTTACAAGCCTAATCAGGTTCTACTCTTATTCTCACGATCAGCACCTATTACCTCTGTCTAAAAAGGACACAGGTGGAACCCCCCCCCCCCCGGGGGTGAATTTAGGGTTACCCATCCAATCATCCAGATTGCTTTTGAAGAGGGCCAATGAGGTGCTGTGTTTGACATGAAGTGGGAGTCTGTTCCAAAGGTGTGGTAACCTCTGGGAGACAAATCTGTCCCTCCAGCAGGTTCTATTAATTTCATGTACCAGGTTAAGGTCTTTAGAGTGAGCAAACTGTGTACCATTTGACTTGCAGGTATGCAGTATTTACAATAAAGCAGGGTCAGATATTGCCTTATATGCAAGGCAGAGATTGCCTCTGAGTAGTCTGTATGAAACAGAACAAACTGGCAGTGATTTCAGATGATCCACATAGGACAGATGCTGAAGACATTGAATTTTCCTTGTGAGGAACCTTTGTGGTCTCTCCAATTGCTGCAGGTGCTTGGAAAGATACATAACAAAAGGCGTGTTGTACTCAATTACTGGCCTGATAACAGAAGAGTACAGGGAGGTTATAACTTCTTTTTTTTTCTGAAGACAATGTCATTACTTATGAGATGAGCAATACAGAATGCCCTTCTTGCCACTGTGGAGACATGGTGATCAAAGGTAAGGTTGCTGTCAACCTGTGTGCACAGGTCTCTCACCACTGAGTGCACACTTAGGATGTTGCTACTGATGTCGTAGTTAGCAGAAACATCACTCTTACTGAAAGGAATGATAATACATTTTTTTTTACATTGAGTTTAAGGTCATGATTTTGGCACCAGTCATTTGTTTGTGTAAGACTCACTTGTAAGATGTTGACATCATTTGGAGATGGTATGACTGCTCCCAGTTTGCAGTCATCATCAAACTTTGTCAGCCAGAGACCTTTAGGTTTTGCAAAATAATTGGAAGGAGGATCTGGTGCTGGGAAGGAAACCCAAAGTTCCCCATTATTAGATAACAGTTCATCCACTAAGCCAAACTCTCTACTAAACATTAAACCTAAATATAACTAACACAAAGACATTGCTAAATTAGTATTATACAACAACCCCCCATTAATGTTCCAAAATGTGCACATTGATTGGTCAGCGTGCATGTTGTAAATTAGACTTATACTAATGGAAAAAGGTCCGGTCACCCGGACTTTTTCCATTAGTATAAGTCTTTTTTTTTTTTTGGACAGCAACGGAGAATGGAAGAGCTCCATTGCTTTTAAAAATGGGTCTCGCTATGTTAAATGAGTTTAACATAGCGAGATAGCTTAGAAAAAAGCAACGGAGATCTTCCTTTCTCCGTTGCTTTTTTTAAAGCTATCTCGCTATGTTAAACTCTTTTAACATAGCGAGACCCATTTTTAAAAGCAATGGAGATCTTCCTTTCTCCGTTGCTTCCACACACAGTTCTGATGTACTGCATAACCATACGCATGCACAGTGCATCAGAACTGCTGCAGAACACTGGACAGCTGGGGAAGGGCAGCAAGGAGGCATTATACAATGCAATTATTTAAGAAAAGTAAGTATTTTTTTTCTTAAATAATGTCATTGTACAATAGCAATAACCCACTTCTGGGTGTGGGTAATGCTGGATTTACCCACAGTTGGTGTGGTTTGGTCAATGAGGTTGAAGCCTGAGTGGCCAAACAAAGACAACCGTGGGTAAATCCAACATTACCCACACCCAGGCATGGGTTATTGCTTAAATAATGTTTCACAAAAGACTGCTGCAGTATTTCTTAAGCATGCTGGGGAACTGACTACCCCCCAAGCAACCAGACCAAATTCTTCTTCATAAATCCTCAAAAAGAACTTCATTCAACATGGCAGCCATCTGAATTCATATTATTTAATAAAAGTACTACCTTCTTTGGGTCTATATTAGAACATTGAAGTTTCAAAACTTCGAATGTTCTAATATCGACCCCTATTCAGCGAAAGCTGACATCGAACATGCAGAACAGCGAATTTTTTCCTAGGGAAAAAATTTGCTGTTCCAAAACACATACACACAACACAAGCACACCAAACAAACAGCAATCCACACACATACACCTAAAATCTTACATTTAACCCTACACTAAACTGTACATACACCACTAACTATCCACTTACCTTAACCCAAACCCTAACGCTAAGATCCGTCACTATTGCACACTCACCTCACCCGCACCCTAACCCTAATTCACCTACCCTGCCCTAACCCTCACGTCCACACAATCGCACACTTACCTGACCCGTGCCCTAACCCTAACTCACATAACCCACCCTAACCCTCACGTCCACACAATCAAACACATACCTAACCCGCGCCATAACCCTAACTCACCTAACCTGTGGCCAGTCGCACACTTACCTGAACCTGACTCGTAACTTTCCACCACAGCTCTGAAAATAGTGAAGTGACAGAAACGGACAACTGAATTCTGTCCCTAGGAAAAATTTGGTTTTCTGTAGCTTCACTATTTTCAGCATTCACTGAATAGGGGTTAATATTAGAACAATCGAAGTTGTGAAACTTCGATGTTCTAATATAGACCCCCTTCTTCCACATGGATGCATGAAATACAAACTTAAGAGGGCTTTCAGTGGCCCCTGCATTACTTAATATACAGTTTCTACATTCCACGTGCTTGCAGTGAATGAAACAGTGCTACAACCTGGCTAGCGATCTCACTATGTTACAATGGAATGTGCATCATTCATAGAATGTATACAGACTCTGGCAAAAAACATAATAATATTAGTCATGATGTTACTGCATCATAAAAACACAAAACTCTTTTAGGAATAAAGTCCAGGAATGTAACACTCAGTCAAGCTGCTTAAACTCTAGATTTCCAGATAACTGTGCACTTCACATAAGAGACATTTGCCTCATAAGCACATAGAACAAACACCTGTAAATGTACAACCAGGTGAGCATCAGCGATGACACAGCAGTAGCTGCAGTTTAAACAGGGAACAGGTGCCCCTGGAGCATTAACCAGAGACACAGAGCAGGGAACAGTTGCCCCTGGAGCATTAACCATAGGTTCATAGGTTCATAGGTTCATACTAGGCTATCTGCCCTGGGGCAATTATAAGCCTAGCCCGATTCTGTATGGCTTACACCACCCCTTGATTTGAGTATACTGTGCCCTTTTTAAGGTTTAGTTTACTGTGCCTCTGTCTAATAGTGACACGGGAGTAATCCCTGGGACAAACCTACGATCCCCCATCCACTTATCGAGATTCTTCTTGAAGAGATTCAGTGAGGTGCTCTGCCTCACATGAACTGGAATTCTATTCCAGAGCGAAGGGAGCCTCTGGGTTATGAACCGGTCCCTCCAGCAAGTTCTATTTATTTCTGTGCTGAGGTTCAAGTCCCTCGAGCGTGTGGCTCTAAGGGATTTAGATTTACTGAGGTGAAGCATGTCCATTAATTCTGGATTTGACATAGCTTTGTATGTCAGGCATAGATCGCCTCGAAGTAGGCGGTATGCAACTGAGTAGAGCTGGAGTTTTTTTAACTGAGCATCATATGGCATCTGTTTGAGACCCTTGATCCTCTTGGTGAGATACTTTTGGGGTCTTTCTAATTGCTGCAGGTGTCGGGTAAGGTACATCCCAAAAGGGGCATTGTATTCTATGATGGGACTGATGAGGGATGAATAAAGGGGCACGATTACCTCTCTTGATCTAGATGTGAAACCCTTCGTGATGAGGTGGGCTATGTAGAAGGTCTTCCTAACCACTTTGGCAATGTGGTTTTTAAAGGAGAGATTGCTATCAACTTGGGTCCCCAGGTTCCTAATAACTTTTTCTGTACTTAATGGGTTTCCGCCTATGTGATAATTTGTGGGCACATTGTTTTTGCCAAAGGGTATGACTATACATTTTTTGGCATTTAGCTTTAAACCATGGCACTGGCACCAGTTATCTGTCTCTGTGAGACCTTTTTGAAGGATGTTTGTGTAAGCTGGAGAGTTGATTATGGCGCCCAGTTTGCAGTCGTCTGTGAACTTGGTGAGCCATAGTCCTCCCACGTTTGCCTGTACCTCGGAAAAGTATATACCGAACAAGAGTGGTCCCAGGACAGAACCCTGTGGGACGCCACTTGTGACCGGTTTTGAGTCTGACATGGCTCCAGCAACTGTCACTCTGTGGGTTCTGTCTTTGAGCCAGTTTGCGACCCATCTTGTGACAAAGGGGTTTATATTTAAGCTGGATAGCTTATCTATGTTGCCCGAGTGGGGTATTGTGTCAAATGCCTTTGCAAGGTCCAGATAGGCTGTGTGGACTACTTTCCCTTCATCTATGGCTTTGGTGACTGTTTCAAAGAAGTCAACCAGGTTCAAAAGGCAGGATCTGCCCTTGACAAAGCCGAACTGGGTAGGATCTAGTGTCTGTAGGTCCCCAATGTCTTTGTTTATGAGCTCCATGATGATCCTCTCCATAGCCTTGCAGACTAAGCTAGTCAGGCTTATGGGGCAATAGTTTCCAGGGTCCATAGAGGCTCCACCTTTGTGGAGTGGGACCACTGTTGCTGTACGGCATTCTGTGGGCACATATCCTGTAGTGAGGCTGAGATTGTATAGCTGTTTTATTTGAGGGATTAGTTCCTCTTGTAGTTCATGTAGGACGCAACCTGGGACGCCATCTGGTCCCATGGAAGCAGTGTTTTTTGCTTTGGAGAGGGCAGCCTTCACCTGAGCATCTGAGATGTTTGGGAGGCAGCCCTCTGCTGGGATAGATACTTGCTCTTTTGAGGGGGAGGTTGTGGAGAAGTTTGCACTGAACCTGTCTGCCAGGATATTGGCGATGTCTGTAGGTTCAATGTATTTTTTGTCGTTTAGAATCAACTCAGAACAAGTCTGGGAGTTGCATCCCAGGTTTCTAACATAACTGAAAAAAGCCTTATGATTGTCTTTGGTGTCCTGTGCAATATTTCTCTCGAAGCTGGCCTTGGAGGATTTTATGAGGGATCGTAATTTTTTGCTAGTACTGATCAGAGATGCCTTCCCTATTAGGGATTTTGCTCTATCATGTAGTAGCTTCCTCCTTCTGTTGTACAGTTTATTTATGGCAGGGGTCCATCAGACTGGATGCCTGCCTTTGGATGATTGGGTCTTGGTTTTGTTTGGGATAGCATGATCCATGCATTCCTGGAGATGTCCGTAGAATGCATTTATATAGGATTCTGCAGTTTGGGCTGTAGTTTCCACTGGCCCTGGGGCCTTGAAGGATTCCACTTTGGTTTTGAGAAGTGAGAAGTTTGCTTTTGAGAAGTTTTTCACTGTGGTTTTCTGGGCTGGGGGTGGGGTTGGGATGTGGACATCCAGTGAAATTAATTTATGGTCTGATCTTACCAATGAGGGATATACTTCTGGTGTGGAGCATAGAGTCCCCATGTTGGTGATGATCAGGTCTAGTATGTTGTCCCCTCTTGTGGGAGTGGTGACTAGTTGTTCCATAGCATTTGAGTTTATAATTTCCAGGAATCTTTGGGCTAAGATGCCGGGGCTTGAGTAGTGCTCCCAGTCAATGTTTGGGTAGTTGAAGTCGCCCATTATAATGGTGTTCGGAGAGATCTTCATGTTCTCCAATGTTTTCAGGAAAGCTGAATGGGATTCCTGACTTTGAGAGGGTGGTCTGTAGGATGCTATAAACTGAAAAGCAGTCTTGCCCACTGTTAGTTGCACATGGATGGTCTCCGATACTTCGTGCAATGCCACTAACCTGGAGGTGTAGATATCCTTGATAAATATGGAAACTCCCCCTCCTTTTGTGGTTCGGTCCGGGTTTTGGGGCCGAAAAGCATGATACGAGGTATAGCCTGGTAGTGCTGGGGTGCTCTCTGGAGCCTTGAACCAGGTTTCTGTCACTGCACAGATATCGATGTTCTCCATACTGAGGAGAGCTTTGAGTGCGTGCATCTTGAGGTTAAGACTTCTGGCGTTTAGCAGCATTACCCTTAGTTTCTTGTTCCTTGTGCTGTCTATGGGGGTGGGTTTGACTTTTGAGCCTTGCCTAAAAAAGGCACTATGGGGGTGGCAAGAGCCTTTGCCAATATCCGAAAGCCCAGTGGTGACAGGTGCAAGCCGTCCCTAGCGATGCAACGTGGCTTGTTGAGCATGTCATCCCAGGCTGACAGACACTGGAACCCCTTTGAATGACACCAAAATTTTAGCCAATTGTTAAAATCGATCCTTTTGTCTTTGTACTGTGGCATCATTCTAGGTGAGGGTAAGATGCTGCTCAAGGTCAGGGTCATACCAGCCTGGGCTACATGATCAGAGAGCTCATCTATGTCTCTTTTCATGTAGTCCAGGGAGGTACGTCTCAGGTCATTCACACCAGCATGTACAATGACTGAGTCATATTTGTATTTGCTTTGGAGTGACCTGAGTGCTTGCGTTATGTGTCGGATCCTAGCACCCGACAGGCAGCTCACTGTGACCTTCTCTTTATTCAGCCTGGTGAGTGGGACGTCAGTGTGTCTGGCAATAGAGTCACCCTATAACAAGAGTATCAGGTGTGTTATTCAGCCTTAAGGGCTGTGGCTGCTTGGCACACTGACTTTGTGGGTTATGTGTTGTGTGTGTTTTGTTTTGAGGTAGCGTTTGCTTGGATGTCTGCTTTGGAGGTCTCTGTTGCTTAGGTAGATTTTTATTTAGAGCCTCTGAGTATGTTTTTGTGTATTTATGTATTTGGTTCACTGATGTGGTGGGACTATGTGATACTGGAATTGTGTTGTGTGAGGTTACCTCCTCCTCCTGACTGGTTACACCAGTTTTGAGATGAGAGAGTTCAGCCTCCAGTTTGGCTAAATAGTTGCATCTCTCACATATATTTGAACCTGTTTGGAGGAGGAGAGGGTTGTCCATGTACATGAGACAGTTGTAACATTGCCTCAAAATTCCCAGATTCACCAGCTGGACTGGAGAGGAAACCATTGACTGACCTTTGGACATGCTAGAGTAACAGGGAAACTGAATTTAAGATGGACCAATAGAGGACAGGGTAATCGTAGAGAGTATAAGAGTAAGTAGTGCTTATGGTTTAATAGTGCTAACTTGTAGGATTACTTAACTGGACCAGTGAAGGGCCTTAGAATGAGAATATGGTGTTTAAATTGAGAGATAGAGCAGTTCTAAGGGAAAAAGTGAAGAGCAGACTTTGTGGAGCCAGGAATAGTTTAAACCCAATTAGGCGGCACTGCCCGTTGTTGCGCTATGCTCAAAACCGCGCAAAACCACTCAAAACAGGGTTTTAAGAGAGGAAGATGAAGGAGTTTTGGAATTGACCCAAAATGGCCAATAAAACTACAGTTTCAAGTCAGTAACCACTCCCACAGGGGCAGGCAGGCTGCTCAATGTTTTTCACTGCCACTGATCAACAGAGAGACTTTCCTTTTGCCCAAGGAAAAAATGGCCTCACAGAAACTTACAAACAGTTCAAGAACAGCAAGCCTGTAACTTAACTTTTTTAAATCTCAGAAAAGTGGGAAAAAAGCAAGATTTTTTGTTTTTTTTTTTTCAGAGATAGCAGAGGTTAACAAGTATCAACAAGTTATAACAGTGCAGTAAATGACCCCACACAAGAGTGCTAGGCCAAAGACAGATAAAATGCAAGTTTTGAGAAACAAACGATTTTAAAAATAAGTGCAAACAGAAAATTCAGTAAACAGCTCTAGGTTGTGCTCTAAATGCAGTTACTAATGCAGAAATCAAATTTAACAAGCCAGAAAATGCTCAAAATAGGCGGCTATGCAGAAAAACTTAGCTAATAAACAGAGGAAAAATACTTAAAGTCTCAAAAGTGGCTCCTTTCTTCTCTCAGCGTTTTCTTCTCTTGGTGAACACAGAGCAGGGAACAGGTGCCTCTGGAGCATTAACCAGAGACACAGAGCAGGGAACAGGTGCCCCTGGAGCATTAACCAGAGACACATAGCAGGGAACAGGTGCCCCTGGAACATTAACCAAAGACACAGAGCAGGGAACAGGTGCCCCTGGAACATTAACCAGCGACACAGAACAGCCCAACCAAAAACTGAAAGCCTTTCAGCAGCATACAAGACTTTATAAGCAAAATCATGTCATTCACAATGCCAGAGGCATCCCCAAATATGAATCAGCTATCGTTTCAGGAGCAAATCATACACGTCTGTGACAGGTTAGCAGTGAGGACTACGGCTGTAGGTTGCCAACAACCTCCATATCATAATCACTGACTTGATTCTGTCAGATTTTGTTGCCTAGAATTTGAACCTGAGCAAATCACTTAAGCTGACATTACTCCTGAATTGCCCCTGAAGAAAAGCTGTCCCTAGTGGGTTTAACTGATTAAAAAATAAAAACATAAATAAAAGTTTCATGGCAAACGTCAGGATGGAGCAGTACTTATTCTTCTGTAATAAAAGTCCACAGTACACATGCACTGAGGCAGAAGATGACCACATGAATAGCTACACTGGAATTAGGACAGCAATAGTGACCCTCTCTACTTGTGTACTGGAATGGAAAGCATTTGTGTGCATTAAAAGGAACATTGAATAAACACAGGATCTTGAAGCAAGGAAGCACTGATAATGCTATTTCATACAATATTCATTATGGAAAACTTATTTTCAAAGGTTAAAATACAATGCCCCAAAATCCAGCATGTCCACACAACTACACACACACACACACAC